>NC_069137.1:46788431-46948431 GCF_026914265.1 Mya arenaria | reverse complement strand
TTGATAATAGCAGACACATTTTGTCAAAGTTTGATAATAGCAGACAAAATTTGTCAAAGTTTGATAATAGCAGACACATTTTGTCAAAGTTTGATAATAGCAGACAAAATTTGTCAAAGTTTGATAATAGCAGACAAATTTTGTCAAAGTTTGATAAAAGCAGACAAAATTTGTCAAAAGTTTGATAATAGCAGACAAATTTTGTCAAAGTTTGAAAATAGCAGACAAAATTTGTCAAAGTTTGATAATAACAGACAAAAATTGTCAAAGTTTAATAATGTAAAGGCCTTCATAACTCCGACAATACTAGTGCGATGAGCTAACACAAAAGAATGATATACAACGCCAATAAACAATGTAACCCAGTGAATTAGATATCGGATAACAAATTCATAAATAAGAGAGCGAAAATAAAAGTGTGACGACACAACCGACGGTAACGATAGCGGCGGAAGCTACGTGCAAAGCTACGCAGGTGACAAAAAAAACACATGTACACCAAGGTCGTTTTGGTATTCAAAAAAATAGTAAGCTTTATTTGACAAAGGCTCATTATATTATCCTTACTTGCACATTTCGGCATATGTGATTTATGTTGACATGTTTAACATAACGAGATGTAAAATTAAACATCTTACATTTTTCTTTTTTTATATATTGTCAATTATATCCTTTTAGCTTTCAACCCCTCGATAACTATAAAAATGTGAAGACGCGGACGACGAACACGACCTCGACGGAGGACGTTTTGCTCGATTTTTGTGTGCAAAGCAACGCATGGGACATAAAAAGCCTGTACACGAAGGTCGTATTGGTATCCAAGCTACTAGTAAGCTTATTTTGACATAGGGTCATTGGCCCTGCTTGTACATTTAAGCATATGATATTCATGTTGTTATGTTTAACATAACGAGGGGCAAAAGCATACAAGTTATATCTACTTATATTTCTAATGTCACGTAGAACCTTAATGCTTACACCCATCGATAAATATAAGTATTAACCTACCACTGTCAAAGACCTCTTCGATGGCCATGGTATATCCTTACGGAATGCTCCCCGCATGATACCTCTCATGAAATTGATTACCTGAGGTATAACTGCCATTAATTGTAGCATTATAAACATTCCCGGAGCGTGGCCGTTCTTTTCTGCATGGTACATTCGGTTTGTAATGGATATAACCGATATCTGAAATAGGCATTACTGATATAAGACATTTCAATAAAAGATATATGAAAAAAAAACTCATATCTGATTTGGCTATAACTTATATATGAAATGGATGCTGTATATCAAAAAGGCATGCAGTCTGGGAATAAAGGTGCATTTAATTTTACAATGTTTGATATTACGCAAGTGTGTAACAGTACTGATTTGCACATGTCAAATAAGATAAGATGCTAGCTATCGGTAAGCTCCGCTGATTGAGCATCTGACATGCACGCAAGTGTCCGAATTTCGGTTCCTGGATCGTCCGAATATTTTTCTAAGCCATTTACCACAAGTCAGACGATTTGTGCGCTAATTGGCACAAGACAACTGACCATCTCTCTGACTTGTTCATGTCGTTAGTACCACGACAAATATAAAATTGAAACGACTGATCTAACAAAAATATAAAAAAAATAATGAACAAATATATAAAGCTTTATTATATACCCATCACAAGCAATACATATCGCAAAATACGGTAGTCCGTATTCAATTCTGCTGACGTCACATCATACGCGTATCATTGCGCGATGTTAAAATGACGTCATAAAACAAAAGAGTGCGTCATTAAAATAACATTTATTATGAAAACACGTGTCTTTTAAGTGATTTAACCAGTAATGTATATAATAAAAGAGTCATAAGTACTTCGTTATGATCCGGAACGTCGTATTCGTCTCTCGTGGATTTTTGCAGATATTGTTTTTACTTCACTTGCGCCTCGTGAAATCCGCATCTGCAAAACTCCAATCGAGTCGAATACAATCTCCCGGATCAAAACGCAGTACTAATAATCCTATTTTATTTTATGCGGTAGTCCGTATTCCATTCCAGTGTAATACGTTTTTTTCCACTCTGCTGACGTCACGTCATAACAAGTGCCGTTGCGCGATGTTATAATGACGTCATAAAACATAATAATGCGTCATTATAATGCCATTTGTTATGAAATCATGTGTCTTTTAAGTGGTTTAAACCAGCATATTGATATAATACACGTGTTATTAGTATTGCGTGTTTATCCGGAATGTCGTATCGTAAGTAATGGATTTTGGCAGACTGTGAGTTCTTATCGAAAAGCCCCGACCGGTTCCGTTCTGGTATTGGCTCGGGACCCGACGGAACGTGACCGTCGCCTCACCTGGGACGTAATTGGGTCACCGGTTTCTGACGTCAACACGTTTCCCCCATACCTTGCAAAGAGAAGGTAATGTCGCAGAATTCTCAGGATCCGCGCATCCGGAGGAGCCCTGACTGGTTCGGTTCTGGTGCTGGCTCGCGTCCCGACGGAACACTATCGTCGCGAGACCTGGGGCATAATTTTGGTCACCGGTTTCTGACGTCAATACGTTTCCCCCCATACCTTACAATGGGCAGTTAATGTCGCAGGTTTCTCAGGATCCGGGGGAGTCCCGACCGGTTCCGTTCTTGTAGTGGCTCGGGTCCCGACATAACACGACTGTCGCGAGACCTGGGACGTAAGTGCGTCACCGGTTTCTGACATCAACATGTTTCCCCCATACCTTACAATAGGGATTTTATGTCGCAGAATTCTCAGGACCCGCGCATCCGGGGGAGCCGTATATGGATATATACCCGTATTGTATATTGATATAATACAAGGGTCATTAGTTTTGTGTGTTTATCAGGAATGTCGTATCGTATCTAATAGATTTTGGCAGTTTGTGAGTAATAATAACCCTTTTAGATAATGACCCTTGTGTCATAAAACAGCATTCTATACTTATACAATGTAATTTCCATAGTTTTACTAATCAAATTATCAAAATATTGTTCATCAAATTGTACATATCTGAAACGGGTATAAATGATATCAAACACAATTAAAATGTTTTCACCGATAACACAATACTATTTATAAGTGACACTTGTTTTATTTTAACTATAAATTTACAACATTCCATAAAAGCAACGCACTCAAAACACGCGAGGATTTCATTGATTCACGAGGTATACAACGATCAGTTGTATCTATCAAATAGACAGGTACTCCGTGGTTTTTCAGTAAGGTCAAGATATTTCAGAAGTTGACAACTTTATCTTATTAGAGCAAAGCGTCTTTTGTAAACTGGGCGGCCTCGAAATATGATAATCTCAAGTGTTCTTGACATCCGACTCAAATATGCATACAGACGAGTTCAACATCGAATATATGAGCTCCGAGAATTAGAAGTTTGTCTTTCAGTTATAGTTTTAGTTATAAATATTATGCGTCATATAAACAACGTTATTCATAACAAGAAGTGTCAACTATCCTTAAACATTTTTTTTTGCAAATCATTTACACTCACATATAGCTTCTTTACTAGTTTACGTACATCCGTTCATGGCACAACTTTTGGTATTGATACAGAGCAAATACATATCAGAAAGTAGATTTTTCAAAAAGAAAAAAATTAAAATTAATGACTAATCATGCAATGTAATATACAGGCTCAAACCAATTAATCAATAACCAAACGATAACCCAGTAAAATGGAGCAAGTTCAAGGCTCAACATGTATACAATGTTACAATATGAGACTGATTTGAGATGCATTGAATGTTGCAGAAGAAAAACCATTTAGAAAGTGTACAGTGAACTTAAATGGATTAGAACTTTTTGATGTTAGCATGCTCCATACATTGTTCTATAACGTTTTATGATATTACATATATAAAATTATTTGTTTACAAATTCAAGTGACATTTTCTTAGAACATGAACAACTGATGACAAACGTTTGTTAAAGTTTTAATTTGATTTCATTGCAATTATTTGCTTTAACGATTTACTGTGATAGACCTCATACTACAACGAAAGAATTAGTAACCTTTTAGTTAAAAAAAAGAAATTCTATAAAACAACACTCACCTTACTGAAATTAATAAATCCCAATATCAGTACAAACAAAAGCAAGGTCGAGATCCACTTGATGAGGACGGCTTTCTTGGACGGTCGATGGCGGTAGTCTTTCTTCTTCTGGTAAACATCCTTGATCTTAGATGGCATTTCCACCACCAGTTTTCGCCGTGGTTCCTCATGTCCATGGTCGGGTGTGGATGTTGCTGCTAAAAGACAACTACTACACGTATGACCTTTTTTACGAGCATTTTACCACACGTTACAACAAACCAATGGAAACAACAGGGAAAAGCCCACTTGATGTGATCAAATATATAACAGGGCCCCGTTTCATTAATGGTCGCATCGCAAATCCACCAAAGTCGCAAGTCGCAAGAAATGCGACCGAGTTTGCGACACTGCGCAATTTGCGTTTCATTAATCGCGTCGCAAAATAGAGCTTGCGACTTTTTCCTCTATCGATAATTTGCGATACGCAGTCTACGAAATGACGTCACAGCATCACTGCGAGTACCTGTTTGTTTATGCGCCATCTGTCAGATTAGACAGACGGACTTCTGCATAGACACAATGACAGAAAGGAAGCAAAATTGGACGTTGCGGGAGTTGGAGGAACTCGCTGCTGGGTACAAAAAACACTGCACCTTTTTAACTTCCAAACACGGGCCAAGTTCTTCAGAGGCAGAGTTCTCAATGAAATTTTGTTGAGGTTTGTATTTTGTACAGTAGCTGCCACTTCAATGTGTGTAGATTTCTACCCCTTTAATACTACACTATCGACAAGCACTAAGTTAGTGGATGCAATGCTGTCAATGATGAGTTTGATCTTTATGTATCTTGTTCAAATTATTATATATTTAAATCAGCCTGAGTCATAAAAATGATTAATATATCACGAGTAGAACGACATATGCCATCTGAGCAATGTTATAACAGAGAATAATGTATATTACTGTACTGTATATTCAACTCTACAACATTTTTATATCAGTGTGAACAGTGTTGGCGGGAATGGGAGGACGATTGATGAAATGTCCAAGAAGTGGAAGGATTTGAAGGTATTCATATGTAGAACTGTCTTAGTAATTATATATAAGTATGTTTAAAATAACAATGATAAGTGTATATCATTTAATATAATAATTATATCACTATTTATATAAGTTACATGACTCATGAGGTCAACCTACTCTTATGACAACTATAGTGATATTGATCAATATTTATAGCCCAAAATATTCATAAAAATTACTCAAAACAATTTTCCTGATGCATGTCATGCTTGTTTTTATATAAAATGCTAGAATTGTTCTACTCATCACAGAGTCGAACAAAGAAAAAGGAGCAGGGTCGCCTGAAAGCCCTGAGGAGTTCAGGATTGGGGACGATACCACAAACCCTTATCCTAACAGAGCTGGAGGAAAGGGTATGTAAACAAAATCATCTATAACATTTTGAGAAATATATATTGTTCGTGTGTTTATGTAAGTGTGTGTACAGTAACGAGAGGGAAGGGTGGATAATTAATTATTTGCTTATAGATAAAAAAGAACCATGAGTGTGTGTTGGAAGGGGGGGGGTCTTCTAATTACAATAGTTAATTAATGACAGGCAGACATATGCAATTTAACAGGCAGACATATGCAATCATTTTTTGTTATATTTCTAAAGATGTAAATTTCATTCTTATCTTTTACATTAGGTGCAGTGAATGCTGTTCTTTAATTTGTGTCACTCATTTCTGCTACAGGTCCTATCATGCATTCCAGCAGTATCTGTGACCGGTATTCAGACTGGAGTGGACACTAACAGATCATGTGAGTTGTAAAACACTCCCACTAAACAGCAACATGAAACATCTTTTAACTTAAATATTTAAATATTCAAATTAATCAATTGTCATTTGTTTCACTTAATAATGTCTTACTTCTTATATCAAAAGCATTTTTTTATATTGGTGTTGACATGTATATGTATTTCATTATTATATATCATTGTTTTGATTTGTGATAAGTGAAATGTAATGAGCCATAATGTATTACTTTTTAGTTTCCAAGTTCTTAGGAGTGGCAAATGAAGATGAGGTAGAAGGTAAGTATTAACAATTGTATCATAATAAAAGATGAGGAAGAAGGGTTTATAAACATGTTTTATTATAAAAGTATTTCCATAATGTTCAATACTTTATGGCATTTAAAGCTGCACTCTCACAGAATAACCATTTTTACAACTTTTTTCATTTTTTGTCTTGGAAAGAGTACATTTTTGCGTAAATATTTGCAAACCAATGATATAAGATTGCTGACATAAAATCAGATTGTAGATTTTCATATTTCCGTTCGAAAATTAATGTTTTATGGCTTAAACCGTTACTAACGCTTTAATAAAAATGCATAAAACATAAAAAAATTTAACTTAAATATAAAAACCTGTGATCTAATTTTGTCAGCAGTCTTAAATAACTTGTTTCCATGGATATTCGTAAAAATTGGCTCGTTCAAGGACGAAAAATAAAAACATGTCAAATCGTTCAATCTGTGAGGGTGCAGCTTTAAGAAACGTTTTGGATAACTAATTATTGACACTGAAACATGATGATTTATACAGCAGTTCAAGATTGTTTGAATGATTTTGCATTTAACTATTTAAGGAGAGTGTTTTCTCGACAAGCTGAAGTAAAGAAATTTAACCAATTTAATTCAAAATTTGCTCATTAGTTTATCATTAATAATATATTTATACATTTATTTTGACATTATTGTATTTGCAGTGGCTGCTAAAGAAAATTGCCCTTCTGCGGCTGCATACATAAACTGTGCTGGTTACCAGTTAATTCTTTTTTGTAGTGTATTAAGGTGTTCTATATACATTGATTTGAAGTGGCAGCTATACAAAAATCCCGTAGGTGAGAAGGTCTGTCAGTAGATCTGATTGCTGCCCAATTTTGTCTTATCGGTTTCTTTTTTTGTCCTATCCTACTCTTTCTCCTAATGGTTTGATTTTAAACACAGATATCATTAAAGATACCTAACTTAACAAAATGATGTGTCATTCACAAGACTTACGTTCAAACTTTGAAAGTCAAGGTCACAACATTGATCTGGTATTAATATGTTTTGCTAAATAAGCTAAATTAAGGTTTAATAGTGATAGTAAATGTTACTAACCAGTACCATTTTTTTCCAACCTACCGCAATGTACATTAATTGCAATTCTTTGGCACTTTCAGATTCAGTGAAACAAATTCCACATGTTATAAATGCACTTTTTTGCATAACATTTATAAAAAATACTTTCCAATATGTAGCCAGTGTGCGGTTAAAGTTTAATAAATAGCTTCAATAATAAAAGCTGTTTGTTAAAAGTTTTTCTTTCCTTACAGAATCATCAAGTGACACAGTAAAAAATGTAAGATGTAGCTCTGGGCCATCCTCAACAGGAAAAAGGAAGCGTGAATATTATGGTATGAAATTAACTCTTTAAGAACAATTGTTTTACCAACAAAACCTTTTTCACAAACAATGTTTAAAAAAAGCTTTGTGTTTGCTCCTATCATTGGCTGTTAAGTAATAATAATTGATGGCGGTCAGGTGTGTTAACTTATTTATACATGCACTCAGGCCTTACCCATACAGCCAGTGCTCTGTTAAGATTGAAAGTCATTTCATATTTTTTTAGCAGATTGCACAGACAGAATGTAACCCTGGTAAGAAGCTACCCTGGTTATTTAACATGAACAGGTGTATAGCACTGTCACAGGGGAGTCCCAGATGACAACTAGTACTTTTTAGTGATGAGACTGGGAATCGAACCTGCGACCCCTTGATTGATAAACAAGTGTGTTACCATTAGAACACAGATTCACCACTAAAATTTATTAATGATTTAAAGCCTTGATAACAATGGTTTTTTTTATATTATTTGAAATGAGATTTTTTGCTGCTGGTAGTCATACCTCTTAATTCCTTTTATTTGTGTATGCATAAACTCCTTCAAATGATTTATAATGACAGGTTTGATGAGAATCATTACATAATTGTTTTTATTAAACACTGATTCAATACAGTGGTACAGTACAGAATTTATTCATTACTTGCTGTTTTCTAAATTGAAAACCATACTACATCTATCCCATTTATCTGTTAAAGTTTGAATGACAATAACATTACATTATATTGTTTCCAAACAGGTGTTTTAAACATTATCAATTCAATATATTGACTTAAAAAATTGAATATGTATCTTTATAGACTGACAGTGCTCAGACGAGCTGATCAGTTTACAGAGGGAACTGTTGGCAGAGAGCAGGACCCGCAATGAACTGCTGCGGGAAATAAGCGGGTCCCTTAAATCTCTTGTTTCGCAAAGAGACCAACAGACATTAAGTGATTTACTTGGTTTTCAATGAACTTACATATCAACATTATTTTATTGACATTTTTAAGGTAAGCCAACAATTATAATGATGTTCATGCATTAAAAATTAAGTATATAAAATTAGGATGGACTATATTTTTTTATTATAACTATAATAATCCTTCAATTACCATAAGATATATCAACAGCTTGACTAGCCAATCAAGCATATAGAATGAATTCTACCTGGTAGACATACCCAGTAAAAAAATTAATGGAAAAATACAAAATAACTGCTGAACTTAAATAAATTGTAAACTATGTGGTACTTTAATTAGTAAGTTTCGATGCATTGTACACATCGATGCCAAGTTTATGACAGTTTTCGACAATTTTCATTTTTCTCGCTATTTTATCATACGTGAGACAGCCCCTTTAAAGATGCGCTTACTCCTACATCAGATTTACCAGATATATAATTGTTTTATTTTATACAACACAAAACCACTCTCTCATGCAACATTATGCCGAAGAAAGTGATTAATATAAAGAATGATAGCTTCTTTCACAATTGTTGTAAAAAATAAATAAAGTCTTAACCCATGTTTTCAGCTTGTTCATACATAGATCAAGTCTTGTTAATAAACAATTTCCATGAATGCATTAGTAAAAAGTGTAAAAGCACTCAAATGTTATGTTTGTCATACATGTTGAACTGATTTTGATTAAGGGTGTCACTTTAAGTTTATTGTTATGATGGATGGCTTATCATTGAATTTCAAGTGTGTTATTTAAAAGATTTAGATTGATGCGAGTCCTACGTATACATCCTTTACAAAGGCTACACAGGTTAAAAAAAACCTTCATAAATGAGTTCTTTAAATAAATAGCCACATGTCCACATATTAACCAATTAAAATTTCCCTAAGATTAGTTACTTTTACTCTATATGTCATAAACTAAATCATGAAAATCTTTAAGCTGCACTCTCACAGATTTGATGTTTTGACAACTTTTTATTTTTATCAGTTATTATAGAACGCATTTCCATGGCATGCTTTTTTATGATACATGAAGTCTTAATATGTAAAGAGATGAGTAGTATTTTTGTGGCACCTATGATTTTTGCTATTTTTTACAAAAGATTTCCCAGTTAATATGTGACATATCCATATGTATATAAAATGTTTTTTTGTTGAATCTTAATGACACTGTTATTGTTGTTGAACCAACTTCCATATATGGTTTGTTTATTATATGTCATTCATTGTTATTATCATATTATTGCATTTTCTTTTATGTTATATTTTTCACATAGATGTGTTTATTTCTGGCATAGTAAAAGTGTATGTAAAGAGAGCAGATAGCTTTAAAATAATGTTCATAGCATATGCATTTTTATCTATATATACTCACATGAACTATTCTCTATCCATCATGTCATATGGCCAATAATAATAATTAAGTCAGATTTATAAATAAATTAATACCTGTCTACACATTCCTCATATTTACATCACATTTAGTCTCTAGCTTTATCTGTGATAGCCAACAGATGTATTGTTTTTATAATGTCAGAGACATGTAGATTCTGTTTTCAACTGTTTCAATGCTGTGATATACATGCACATTAGTGTTAATACTGTAATAAATGATTACTTATTACTTTACTCAGCATAAACTTGTTTGAATATGTATCCGTGGCCTAGTGGTTAATGCATTCGCCTGCGGAGCGGGAGGCCTTTGGTTCAATGTCTGGCCACGTCATACCCTAAGTTGGTACAAGTAGCTCCCTTGTCTGGTGTTTGGCACTTAAAGGCTAGTGATTAGTAACGTGGTGTACTAAGTACACATGTACTTGTTTAACCAAGGAAAGTTGTGCCCCGTGTATTGCTGCTTTACACTGAGCATGTAAAAGAACCAAGGGGTGTTTTAGAAAAAGAGCAAGTGTAATGTACCCAGATTTTAATCACTACTATCCTATTGAAGTTCTGCCTCTTCAGCAAAAACAAAGGACATTATTTACATTAACTGTCCAGCAAATTGTAGTTTTCAAATAATGTCAATCAAGCAACACATTTCTTCAACAGGGTAGACAAATGAACTTTAAGAAATTATAAGTATTTCTGTTTTTACACATCTATTATGAGCAATACTATTAAATGGTCTATCAATAACAATAAATTGAGTTTCAAAATAAGAAAAATAAGGACACATTAATGCAAGAGAACAAGGCACAGCAGGCACAAAAAGATAGTTTGATGATCATTTAAACTTCTATATAATAAACACAACCTAACAATGAGAGTGCAGCTTTTAATAGAATAATCAAAGGCCTCAAAATTTACTGTCAAATATCTAACTTTGTCAAGAGAAACAGTTCTTGTGCATTGTGCACTTCTAAAATACAACAACAAATATTGCAGCCAGAGTTATGGTTCTTGTGGACTACACCATGACATCTTTCTGGATATGATGTTTTTAAGATGTATTATACTGCAAAAAAATTATGGACTTTGTGATATAAAAAGCCAACAATTAATATCAACAGAGGGTTCTATAGATTAAAAATACGCCAGCCAGAGTAATGGTTATTGTGCAGTCCACCACTTCCCCATCTGTGTAGGAAAATTCCAGTCAATGCATAAAAAGTTCTGCTCCAGGCAAGAAATAAGTATGAATAAAAAAGAAAGGCCGATAAATTAAAAATTATGCAAACATGTGAATGGTTCTTGTGCACTGTTCTTATCCTTGATGTGATCTATTTGCATATGAAAACTTATGCAGTCTTATAATGAGAAGATTGTTTATGGATGATAGACAAAATTGAAAGGAATGTTCACACTATCTTGTAAAGCTATGGCAGCTGAATGTACTGTGCCCTTGTGGTTAGTCCGGGTCTTGTGGCCTCCTGATTTTGTTGAATGCCCTGGTCATCTGCACAAACAATAGCATCAGGAAGTGGCATATTGTTGTCAATACACAGATTGTGTAGTTTACAGCAGGCTAAAAAAAAACGGCAGCACACCCCCTGATCTGTGTAGGCATCTGGAAAAAAATCGATTGTTATATAGCAAAAAAACACAACCATTAATACAGATGAATAGCTGAACAAACAAATATAAACATTTAAGTAAAAATTACTAGATGTGGTGATGCTGAATGTTGTATTGAAACCATTTGTATTTAAAGTTAATCAGGAAATACTCAAAAATATAGTCTTTGTACTATTCAAAAATAATTTAGATTTTTTTAAGTGCATTGAAAAAACGGTATAGAGGGTTGTTTTTTCTAAAATCCCAAATTGCCCTTAACTTTTAATTGCCTAAAACTTTAACCTACGTCAATCAGGGGCCATCACTTGTATTTAGGATATGGAGTTATGTAACCTTATTGGGTGATGGTCCTGAACAATTATGTGAAGTATTAAGTCAATTAAATGAAGGGTATAGAAGTTATTAATAAATATCCCAACCTGCCTTAAAACTTGAACTTAAGTTCCATAGTCAATCAGAGGCCATAATTTGTATAAAAGATAATATAGAGTTATCTAACCTCATCATGTGATGGCACTGAACAACTGTGTGAACAAGAGATGTTTGTCAAACATTATGCCCCCCCCCCCTGTGACCTGTGACTGTGACCTTGACCTTTGGCCGGATGACCCCCAAAAACAATAGGGTTCATCTACTGGTCAGGCCCAACCTCCAAGTCAATTATGAGGGCCATGGGTGCAGGCATTATTGAGTTATCACTCGGACAACCTTTTACCATTCAATGTCACTATGACCTTGTTCTTTGACCCGATGAGCCCCAAAAACAATAGGGGTCAGCTACTGGTCAGGCCCAACCTCAAAGTCAAGAATGAGGGCCAAGGATGCAGGCATTGTCGAGATATCACTCGGACATCCTTTTACCATTCAAGGTCACTGTGACCTTGACCTTTGACCCGATGACCCCCAAAAACAAAAGGGGTCATCTAATGGTCAGGTCCAACTTCCATATCAAGTTTGATGACCATAGGTCTAGGCATTGTTGAGTTATCACTCGGACAAGCTTTAAAATTATTTTACCATTAAAGGTCACTGTGACCTTGACCTTTGACCCGATGAGCCCTAAAATCAATAGGGGTCATCTACTGGTCAGGCCCAACCTTCATGTCAAGTTTGATGTGACCATATGTCCAGGAATTGATGAGTTATCACTCGGACAAGCTTTGGTCTACCGACCGACCGACCGACCGACCGACCGACCGACATGCCTGTGCAAAGCAATATACCCCTCTTCTTCGAAGGGGGGCATAATTATAAAGTCAATTGAATGAAGGGTATTGGACTTAAGTGAAAATACCAACTTGCCCTAAAACTTTAACCGGACGCTGAAGCTGGGGCTAGTAGTATAGCCCACCTATTCTTCGAATAGTCGAGCTAAAAATGGCTTACCTAAATCTTGACTTCAAAACACCAAAAGCCCTCTCAACAACTTCTCTTCCAGTCTTGTGGCGTCTGTTGTACCTCTCCTCATTCTCATTTGATGGGTGCAGAATAGGAGTAATTAAATAACGCCTCAGCGGGTACCCACTGTCGCCTAGAAGTACAGCCTCCAAGTCTGCTTCTAGATAGTCATACATGTAGATATAATACATTGCATATTGAAGTGAGAATAAATTAAATATGGGTGACACTCCATGTACATTGTAATATAAAATTTATATAAACTGACATTATTTCAAGCTTTTCTTACACAGCCATGATTTCTTTATATATATACAGGGTCTTTTATCGGTACCTTCCCTTATTCAATGAATTAAGACGAAAAAAGAGAATGAAAATAAACAAGGGTTTCGAAGAGATAACAGGCCAGCTTTACAGTAGATACAATAATTGCAGTTGTTCATATACTTTATATAACAAGGCATATTAAAATAATATGCAAGACCTGTGTATGACATTGAAGTAAAATCACATTGTGAGACATGATTACTTCTTTAACCATGCAATGTTTATACCTTTAACACCGAATTGTCAAAAACACCAGCATCATGTGAGGGACCAGGCCACTTTGCCACTATGTCAATGAATCTGAAATTGCCAATAATTAAAACATTAACTAATACAAAGCCATTTTCTTCATTTAACATCATTGATTTAACAAAAAAAATCATTCAACAAGTTATGCTCCAGAAAAGTTATACTAATAATATATATAAACAAATAGGCAAGTATATCATTTAAATTAAAAAAAAAATGTTTTTTTGCATCTCAAGATTTTTTTCATGTCAAAAGGAATAAGTCACCTACCTCAAGTCTGAGGAAGCCACTGTTTGGCAATTGATGGCATGAAACCCCTTACGGCATACGAATGACTCTTCATTTGCTGTTGGGGCCAGAATCGGTACTAAAGTACCATCAACACTGAACAGCACCTACAATGTTTGGGAATTTACACTTCCTGTAGAAACCCCTCTTCACTGACATCTGGTCATCCCTCTGAACAGGAAACCTGCAAATTTTTTAGTGTTTCTTTTAAATATAAGCAAAGTATAAGATTAACAGATATAGGTGTATAAGAAGTCAAGAACAGATATATGTGTATAAGATGAATGGATATAGGTGTCAGTAAACAATGCCTTGTTTTATCACTGTAACTCTGAAACAAAAGGTATGAGCATTGAATTTGACAATATCAACAATTCAAAAATACTTTTTTCATTACTATTCACAGTCTATCAAAAATATTGTGAACAAAGTTGTTATTGGGTTATTACAAGATTGCATTGTATTATTACATACACAGTCCATCATGTAGGCACAATGGAGTACCAAGATGAGACCCACTTGTCGAACATGGTAAAAATCTATAAAAATTGTATTGCTTAAGCCGTGCACCAATTCTGGTCGTCTTTGTCATAAGCAAGTATGCTTACATCAGCCTTTAGTGGACAATTACATCACTATGTTATGCACTCACACCATGCTATCCTAAATTGATATAATATCAATATGTTAATTATGAACAGAAAGGTGAATGAGTGATGTTACTTGATATTGTCAACGTTGTTGATTACATCATCGACAAATCCATGGATAATTCTGCAGACACTAGATCTGCTCACTCCGTGTGTGTCAGCAACCTCCGAAAAAAGGCACCTTTTGCGAGGCACCGGAGACCAACAAGAACCTGAAATAATTTATCAATGTTTATATGAGAATAACACGCAAACATTTACATTCAGAAAATTCACTGGGGTTAATTCAAGAACCATGTATTCTCTTAAAGGATGATGAAATGATCAAGTTTTACTTGAATCTCCGGCTTACTCTACATTGTACATGAAACCTATAGGCTATAGGCACCCATTTCATAACACCATGCCCTTCATCACAGCACTGCTTTTTGCTGTCCTTTAGGCCCACTTCACAAACCTCCCCACTGTAAGAAACAGTATCTTTCTCTTCATTATGTACAAAACCCTAAACCTCATATGCATTTGCAACTAATTTCCCTTTCTTAAAGGTTTGAAAATGATCAGTAGCATTCACAAAAGACATGACAGGCCTCGTCCCTGCCTTCCGCAGTACCCTAGGGGATTCAATACTGAGCTCACTACTTGGTTCGATTATGTAATCTTGCAATGCCCGATCTATCTTACATGAAACTCTAACCACTGAATTTGGAGGTACTACTAGTCTTTTTGCTATCGTTACCCTTGCTATTTTTGGTTTGCTTTCTTTAAATTGTGTTTGTAATGGAATGTGCTCTCCTCTAACTACCAATGTTTCAGACAACCAGTCTATACTTACGCCTAAATGATGTAATAAATCATGTCCTAACAACAACTCATCACTAATTGGTGCTACATACAGACTAGATTTGAAACTTTGCTTTCCTAATTGTATTTCTACCGGTTGAGTTACAAACCCTTTCAAAACTACATCCTTATCTGCCAATTGCATGGATACCTCTTTCACCTTAGCCGGTCTTGACGACAATTTATTATAACATTCAGTAGACAGAATTGTTATTTCTGCACCTGAATCTATCCTAGCTGTTACCCTAACATCACCTACCATCATGTTTACGGACGAAGATCCCGCACATACCCTATGTACTGATGTAACTATCTCTTCCTCTTTGAAAAGCTCAGGTTTTTGTACACAACTTCTCACCTCCTGCCTGGCCTTATTAACTGAAGTTTTGCGGCCTAATTCTTCCTCGGACCTAGGGATTGGCCTACTGGCCCCGGCCCTTTGCCGTTTCCCTTTTGCGACTAAACCTGAACTGCTCTCCCCTGGCTATTATCTTTTTCCTTTTGCCACTCTTTACGTTTCAGACAATCTCTCTTGAAATGTCCTTTCCTCCCACAAAAGTAACAAGACCCAAAGCCTTGTCCCTGGTTACCAACTGAAGATTTTAATTCAGCCAGCTGCTCTGTCAGAGACTCAACCATTTTTTCAAGGTGCGCATTTCTGCTGTCGTCAACCACATTGACCTGTACCTCATCCGGCCTACGTTTGCGGCGACCACTCTCCATGGCTGAGGTTGTGTACTGAAACTCTTTTATAAAGTTCCATGCCTCCTCCATAGATGATGGGTGCCGTAAACACGCATACTTACCAGCCTCCTTATCCGTACACCACTGACAAAACTTCTTCACAGCTTCCCTTTGTACTACAAAGTGCCTAAACTCTCTGTATGCTGGTGTAGCTAACATCAGGACTCGATCAGCCCAATCCTCCAACGCCTCACACCCATTTTGGCAAGCTTGATCAAACTGTGCCCTTGCCGTTTCTGGCAGCTCTGTGGTGCCAAAACGGTTACCTAGCATGCGCATTAATCGTCGAAACGACAGTTTATGCCCATTCTGGACCATTAAAGAATAATGATCAAGTGCCTTTCCTTGTAGACACCAAGACAGATAATCTAAGCTCTCCTCATCCGTCCATCTCATAGCTCGCCTGTAACTGTCAAACTTAACTTTAAAGGATGTCCAGTTTGACACCCCGTCATATGTTAAGTACTTGGGTATTTTGCTGGGATTACCCCTTACCCCTTGGTCAGAATCTTCTGTCTCACTTAAAGAGCTATATCTCTTCCCCCTTTTATCTAATGATGGTGATCTACTACTGGATGAGGATGAACTACTACTGTAATGCCTATGAGCACGCCTCTTTCTAGACCTTGAGCGCTTTGATTTTTTGTGTTTGCGTGACAGGGATCTTTTTGATTTTTTATGTTTTCTATAAGGTGATTTTGAATGTGATCTACTACGATGCCTATTTCTACGTGATTTATGTTTAGATTTAGAATGGACTGATTTACTAAGATACCCCCCATATGTGACTCATCTGTTTCAGTATCAATGTCGGTGTCTGTTCCTTTTAAAGTGGTTACCCGTTCCACAGAATGTGTGCTTTTCTTTTCAGGGACCTCCACCAACTTCACAGTAGACTTCACTCTACTACCCTCAACTTTTTTAAGCCTAGGTACCTGCACTGTCGCCACTTTCTGTTTAGGAGTAAACTCCAATTTTTCGGTTTTCAGTGTCTTTGGTACCTTAGGTGTAACAACCATTTTTTTTGGAATGGCCCCTAACGTTTCACCTATTGGTGTGAGAGGCACATCAGGTAAGGGGTCAACCCCCTCCCTTAAAATTTTCAATTGCCGTCTCAAATCTGCATCCAATTGATCATGCTCGAGAGATTCAGCTGGCTCCTCCATTGAAAAGTCCAGCAGACTCTATATTTTATCGTAAGTCTCCTCTCCCAACACATACCTCAACGTTTCTTCATCAAATGGACCATTTGTTTCCCTATACCTTATAAGTAGGTTTGATTTTTTCTCCCCGTACCCCGGTATAATAGCTGCAATTTCATCCTTTGTAGCCAAATTTATTTTCAACGCCATTCTTATTATTAATATTCTACTTTTTTTACTTTATATCATTTATTAAATTATGATGATTCAAACATGATTGTGTGTTGATGTGTTTTTTTGTTGTTGTTTTTTTTTTTCAAATCTTCAATATCAAAAATAGTTACTACTAGAAATAGTAAATGATATGACAAATGAGTAAAATCCTACAAATGCTGATATAGCGCTAACTCAAGGCCTACTGGTGTAAACAATACACTTTTCCTCCACGTATACCAATACACCAACGACTGTGTAAAAAATACACCCAAGACTGTGTAAAAAATACACCAATATCTGTCTTAGCAATTTCTAGATACCCAATATCTAAGCAAATGTATCACTAGCACTTTCAAGAAAAAATCTTGTTCCATATCACCATTAGATAAAGAATACCCAATGTGACAAATACAAGTGCAAGACACTGCAACCAACCACAAATCCCTCTGACACGCAATCAATTTAAAGCGATAACTAATCACAGATCTATATATACAAAATCCAAAATACTGTTTTTATTTTTTAGGTAAATTTTTATCAGGCCAACTATAAGTTCATATATTATCAATAAATATTTTACTTTTTAAGTCTTTAACTTTCCACAAACCTCTCTGTTGATCTTTTTCGTCTATTGAGGTCTTTTTTGCCTGAGTCTGCGACTCCTTGCACTATCAACCCTAACACTTGCTAGTAAAAAATACTAAAACTAAGTGAACAGGCCTCAATTTACACCTACTTGTAAAAAATACTAAGCCAGGTTAAATTTCAACAAAATACACACTTGCTAGTAAAAAATACTACAACAAGTCTACAGTCCAACACAATTTGTTAGTAAAAAATACTGAACAAAATAGTCCTAATTTTCGCTGGACCTAAACCATGCGACTTCCGGTCAAAATTATGTAATTTTCCAGACGAAGTTTCGTTAATTTTTCTGACACCACTAAAGCGTTTAGTGCGTCTGCCGGCTCTACTAGTCCTAAATACCCTTTATTACTACGTAGGACCCCTTCAAACCACACCAAAACACACTCTTATTTTCTCTAAGAACACAGAGCACTTTTTCCAACGTCTTGTGTCTTCGTGGGCTGCATCCAAAGAGAGCGCATGCGCCGTCTTTCGATCGCACCGTAAGGCTCTACAAAACGCCTCCTTATAGTCGGCCGGGTTACATACAACTAAGTGACAAAGCGTCGTCACAACAATACCTCCAATGATATGACAGAAGCATATTTGGTTTTCATGTTAAGACTAAACACTTCCTACCACTTTTCAAATAGAACAGATATGTCAACATTAAAAATGACAACTGGGTCTGACAGATTGTAATGTCCAATATCCATAGAATTGTCCATTAACATACGATTTAGCGAATTAAACAGCAAATGACGAGCTAATTCAATAAAGGTGCTGTATATCTACATTATGAATGCCCAAACTATCAGAAAGAAACGTATTTAAGATGGAAAACTTAGCTGCATTTATCCCAAACGTATTTGCATTTTGCTCAGTGACGGTGAAGGTCAACCGGATGTTGATTTCATACATACCTATGTACACCGTATTTCCCGTTCGATTTCGTACCGACTAGTACATTAAATAATGATGTAAAGTACATTTGACTCTTACTTGAGTGTCGGGAGGAATAGTATGTCCACCGCGATAGGTCTTTTCCAAAGTCTGGCCGACTGTTTCAAGCAAATTTTGAAACAACACCCGATCCAAACGGTAACGGGAAACAAAATCAAGATCCCGTACCACTATCGATGAAATGCGAGCATTAAAAACTCGCCTTATGTGCACTTTTCTTCGACGACAACGTCGTTGTTGGAAAATAACCGCAACTGCGTCGGCCATTTTTGCGTCTTAAAGTCAAGTTGCGACTGGTAGTACGACGTCGCAAAAAAGCACCGATATTTGCGACCAGCAGGTGCTCTTTGCGACGTCGCAATTTTGATGCAACGCATTTTGCGATGCGATCGGCAAATTTGCGACGTCGCAGTCTAATTTTGCGATGCGACCATTAATGAAACGGGACCCTGAACGTCAGGAAAACCATATCAATGTGATGAGCTTAAAGGGACTATACACCAGATTGGCACCAAAAATGTTTTTTCAGTAACGAATCTCAGGACAATTATTTAATAAAATGTTTCACTCTTTGATATCATAATTGTAAAAAAATACCAAAATGTAAATATAAATCGAGTCGGTGACCGGGTTCGAACCGGGGTCGCCAAAATTGCAGTCCAGTGATGTATCCACTGTGCTACGAAGGTTTACCCTATATGTTTGGAATATTTAAGATATATACCTAATTTGGTAATATCACGTGATAACATCGACTAGCCAAGCACGCATAAGAATGAATTCTACTAGGTATACATACCTAGTAATCATTTTTAATGGAAAAATACGAACAAACTGCGAAAAGTAAATTAATTGTAAACTATGTGGTACTTCAGTTAGTTAGTTTCAATGCATTGTACACATCGATACCAAGTTTATGTCAGTTTTCGACAATTTTCTCTGTTTTTCGCTATTTCGTCATACGGTGTATAGTCCCTTTAAACATAAACTCACTATTATGAATGTAATAGTAAATAGGAAAACTAGAAAATGATAATGAAACATAGTGCGCCGGCTGCACGAATCTTCATTTTTCATTTTGGTGTGTGTACGAGGAATATATCCACTGCACCATAGTAGATAGATACACTTACAGGGTTTTATGATATATCCTAACACACATTTTCCATTTTATCGTTATATCGTACAGCTTAGGTGAACATAATTTTAAACTAAGTTATCCATGTCTTCGCTATCAGACTGACGGTAAAAAGGAGCGTTCAAAAGGCCTAATGCTACCAGTAATTAATTCATTAATAAATTATTTAATTTATTTATTTATTAATTTATTTATTTATAATAATAACAAATACACTGAACAACTTATAGAGTGCGTACTTGTCCAACTATATCTCCGTATTGTACAGAACAATATTTAATAACCTATTAGTATCCATTTTTCAATATAAACTACAGGGACAACCCCCAATTCGAATTATTTTTTATTTAAAAAACATAATAACCCATGTTGAAAACTAACAGGGCTTTATGATAAATATAATTTACAATATCAATTATGCAATTTAAACTACAGGGACTAACCCAAATTAAATTTCATTTAACGTAAAAATATCATAACCCATGATGGATACTTACAGGGTTTAATGATTAATATAATTGACATTATCAATTATTAAATAAAAACTGCAGGGACTAACCCAAATTAGAATTCATTTTGCTTAAAAAAAACATGATAAACCATGTTGTAAACTTAAGGGGCTTTATGATTAATATAAAGGACAATATCAATTATTCAATATAAACTACAGGGGCAGTCCAAAATTCTTTTTCATTTTACGTAAAAACATTTCTACTCATTATCTATATTTCTCCCTATTCGATCGTTACTTACTCGTTGCATTCGCGGCATTTAACGACCCAACCGACGGTCCACTCATCTCTACAATTGCTTTCCAAGTTGTTGGCTATACCTCTTCTATAAATAAATTAATTTTCCAATCATCTAAAGTATAAAAAAGCTCACAATGGTCTGGAAATGTGTGCCAATCGAGTAAACTGAATTATATATGTTGTTGTTTGTTTAAATTGAATTTACTGATCGCTAGCGGATTAGGTCACAATCAGGGGGTGGCGGTGGCGCACCCGGCATGCGTCCAGTGAACGTTTCATGACAAGATGGTAGAAGCAATATGCGTAAATTACACCAGAATGCACCATTTCATACAAAAATGGGGAGGAGTCACACGCCATCATCTGCGCCTCAAAGTGTGCTCCCTCTAAAGTCAAATCCTGAATATACATATATCTCTCTCTGCTTATTCTCACAACTAAAACATTTGAACGTTGAGTTTGTTACGTTTCTTTCCGAATTGTTATTCTCTATTTTTCATGGAATATTTTAACGATAATGGTATCAATATATTTTTTATTAAATGAATTGACATTATTTAAAAGCAGGATAATTATTCCCAACCAATAACATATTATAAATTATGCACACGTTAGGTAATGATTTGCTTTCTACCTAAAGGGACTCGTTTGCGTTTTGTAGGGTTAAACAAAAATAAACATTTATTTTGTGCGAAATATGAAACAAATGCATGTTTAAATGATAAAACATCACAAACATTTAAATTAACAGTTCTATAGGTAATAATGGTATAAGAACATACAATAAAATGCTCTATTTTGTGGACAGGTGTTAGTATCGCTATTGAAAATTTGATTATTTTAGCCTTGGACTTGCAAAATTCGTTTCAAATAGGTATTAGGCTGATTTCGTTTGGTGTTTGTTTTTATAGAAAGCAAAACTGTAAGTAAAGTAACATAAACGATATAAAACTGTCGTGTTTATGTTATATTTAGTAGTAAAAAAAGAAAGTGAATAGATTTCAAGGAATATATATATATTAACGATACAATAGTATTATATATAAAAAAAGATTATTAGTACATTATAAGATTTTTATATCATAATTTGTTATACTATAAATTATCTCGTTGTATTTTTCATTTTAAAATACTAAGTACAGAAGAAATATCCGCAAAGAAACTAAAATGTATTAGTACATTATATCATTATATATTGTACTATAGATTATATTTTTGTAGTCTTATTTATAAAATACTACTGACATTGTTTCCATTCTTTACGAAGAAACCTTGAACGTAAAACTAAAACTATAAAAGTAATTTTATTGCAGAAAAATAATTACACTTTTAAAAAAATAGTTGCAAACATCTTACCAAAACAAAACAGATGATCCATTTTTAAACCCTGTCCATCTTGTGCATTGATAATCTCAATTTGAGAAGAATTTCACGAGAAGGTCACGTGCACACTCTACTGTCCTGTTGTAACACACAAACTACTTCACATTGTTATCATACTCTCAACTGTAACTTAAGTTTTCAAGTTTTCCAAAAAATGACAATCCTTCCCATAAATTATCTTCGACTATTATATGATCAACCCGTAAGGTCATGCGTTATCTTTACTACCTGGTTTAAATCAAAGCGCAAATGCGCTGAAGGATTATCTGCAGGCAAGTATGTGAGGGTTGTGAATATTATTCGAACAATAGGAATGGGTGAAGGACACAGGAGGATATAATCAATGTCTGTATAAATATTTAAAAAGTGACTTTTGTGTGGCCGAGGGCCAAGAGCACTAGGGCCCTGATTGGGCGAGGAAACAGACCTATCTTTTTCTATTCTTTGGCGTCTGGTGTCATTGTGTCGATGTAAAAGTCACTTATATCGCCGTAATCCCCATCCCCATGTATTTAACCCCTTTCAATCGCCTTTTAAGGTTAACACGTTTTGTTTAAAAAAAATCCTTTTATTTTACAAAACAAGTACAGCAATAATTCATTTCAAAATGTAAAGCTTAGCAGATGGTATTTTTTTCCGCGGTGAGGACAAACATGAGGTCATTTAATGTATGTTGAAACTAGTTTTAGATTATCGGAATGTTATTTATGTTTTATGTAAGTATTTTTTGTAGAAATAGTGCGGTTGTAAATGATTCGCACTGTTTAAGTCCAAAACTATGCCAAGAATACACCAGAACGAAGCTTTACTGCAAAGAAATGAAATAATCTTATCAGAAACATATACGACTGAAATTTAAGGCAGTACATGTTTAAGTCATAGAATGAATAGATACTTTATTGTTGTATAGCTGGCAAATCATAGTATCTGAAGCAGTATCAGCGCGATCGATACAACTAGTTTGACATTCAGACAATCTTTTTTGTTTCTTATCTCCTAAAAGTAATATAAAAAAACCCATAAAATAAGGGTGCTTCAGGGTCACGCCAGGTTATGATAACTAACCTTGCAGATATATCAAGTTGGAGATGGGACACTGGCGGTCGGTAATCATTTCTGGAAATTCTTGGGCTATACTCTAGAGTGAATATTATTATGTTACCTTTTTTCCAGAGCCTCCAATCTTGCTATTTTTCCCGGGTAGCTGGGTTTTAGCATTAATGTCTTAGAAAAACGTAAGATGTGTTTTCATTGGTCGCTTTCGGCACAGTGCCCGTAGGAAAATCAGTCGCTGAGCTTGTAACAGACAGTCAGTCGTTCACGCAGCAAACACGCCGTTGTTACGTTATTTCGAAATATTATTACTTTTTTCCGTTACATGTGTATATAATATTTTGTGCCTACAAAATTTTAGTTCGTATAACCTAAATATGAACAATTATTTCTTAATTACATAACACATTTCGTGATTACGAAATAATAAATCGTATTTTCGAAATGATATTAAATTTTAGTTCGTATAACCGAAATACGAAATATTATTTACTTATTTACGAAATGATATTGCATAATACATTTCGTGATTACGAAATATTAAACGAAATGATTTTCGAAATGATTTTAATATTTCTCAATAACGAAATAAAAAAGTGTCTAATGTCACTTGAAGGGCACCGTATGATTGTGATATCCATTTTGCAAAACTTAAGTGTCATTCATTGTTTGGCAAAGCTATCTGATGGTGTATATATCCTCGATAAAAAAAGAATTCTTCTGACACATCCGAAATTTAACAGCCGATGGTATTGGTTACTGTAGTATGTTTGTGTTAAACCGGTTTGATGTCACATTCAAGTTCTAAACATTAAACAAATTTATGCCGTGTTACAACTTACACAACTCATATATTCCCTGATATGTGGTATTTATTTATATGGATTAAACAGGTCGTTTACGCTTATGTTTAATGTATATTGCCTTTCCGAATTTAGATAAAAGTTATCTTATCTTAGTATTAACTAGGGTATCGATAAATATGCCATTTCACTGTATTTTTTTACCCTATATCATATGTTAATTTAAGATCATAAGTTACATACATGCATTCGAAGAGCGTAATATCGGCACGCATCCGATTAGTTCGGTGTACGTGCAATACTTCAAATGAAGTAAAACAGTCCGGGTTCTGGGTTGTGTGTGTGGGGGGGGGGGGGGGGGGGGCGGGGGGGAGTGTGTGAGTATTGATCAGTCTTGTAAGGTTGTATAGTGCACAAACATCTAATGAAATCTTCGTTAGAGCTTCCCTGGTTCTTTAACGTGTATAGAGAAACACTGTTATACGGGTCCCCCATTTAGCGTCCCTCACGGATGATACTTACTATTTGTGGTGCGATATTGGATTGTACCTGCGACAACTGGGTTGATAGCCCGGTCAATGTCTTACTACTAGGTATCGATTCCGGCTTAGTGTACAATAAAATTTCCCCATCGCCTGGTGCCTGACATAAGAGTGTAGAACTGGGCAATTTCGAGTATCAAGTACTGTTTTAAAATCAGGAAAATTTCCCCCTCCTTGTACCGCTTCTTAAGACCGAAAATTTCTTTCTCCAATTCTTGTTTATGCTATATTCATATAATCCCAATATAATATGAGCCATAGTGTTGTCATAGACTGTTGAATAATTCTAAATGTATACGTTCGGCAGACTAATAATATCTGTCATGTGTTCCCGTTCCGGATAGAAAAATCCGACCCGAGGGCACCTGCGTTGCCTGGTAACGAGGCTTGCCGAGTTACCGGCTACGCAGCGTGCTCGAGGGTCGGATTTTTCTATCCGGAACGGATACACTTGATAGATATTTTTCTAGCATGCCTTAATTATTTCTTTTGTGAAGAAACTTCATAAAAAGCTAATTTTTCTACATTTCACCAAAAAGCGCTTGCTATAATGTTTACTGACGTCATGACGCGCAGTAATTTTTATTCACTGTCAACGTCAATAAGTTCCTTCGATATGAAGTCTTTGAAGGGTTATTTCGTTTTGTTGTGAATATATATTTTTGCAAAGTTAATTATGAAACTCATCTATTGAAATATCATAATTATGGTTACTTAAAGTATATAATAATAGAAATAAAAAGTATTACGTCACAGCGCGTAACTCATCTGGCATGGGGGGATGCCAGATGGGATTTTCCAGCACTGCTGACGTCACCGGAAATGCGTATCCGGTTTGCTAGAAATTAGTATTCCTATTGGGGCTGCTTCTGTTAGGAAATAAATGTTATCGTTGTTTATGGTTTGTTGCTGGCTCTGTTGTGTTTTGTAGTCGTTACAGTAGTACAATATTCATAAAGTAAATTAAGTAAACATTTACTTCTTAAAAATATTTATTAAAGATAGTCGGTACTTGTAAGACAATTACTTTTCTTGTATGTGTAAAACATATAATTATTATATAATGTAAAAAAACAATGTAACTAAAAAAAATCACTATAAAACATATTCCTGCTTTTCCCGTCAAAACAACAAAATATAAAAAATAATATCATTAGCAACTTACTATCAATCCCCCGCAATCAGTTTCACTTTCGCAAAAAACCTGAAGTGAATGTTCTGTTTCAGGAGTCGAAATTGTGTACACCCAAGATGTTTTTCCATAAGCCATTTATTGTATGTCGAAGCAGTTATCTATTAATTGTTAAATACAAATACACGAGTTTGCTTTGATTTTAAGCACGGCGATCCTAAAATTGAGTAACAATGGGCCGATTGTTCAGAACTTTGTTAAAGTTAACAACGTGATTAACGACAAAGAAACATCTCAAGCCTATCATCGAGCAAAGCGACATTGAAACCATTATAGTTACTTCACCAATGCTCCATGTTCTCCAATAATTCTTCGAAGTTCCAACTTGCCTTTTCGTTTTTTTATTATTATATGTTTTATTGTTTCCTCAAGTGAATGCATACTTTGATAAGATTTACCTGATTGCGTTTTATCTTTATTAAGAATTGTTGGGATAAGAGTGAGGTTTGTGCACATAAACTGGTTTAAACCCCCAGTAAATTTACATTTTACTGACCGTTCCAAGGCAGTACCTAACAATTCTTGATAAACATACCAATTATTTATATATATGTAGTATTTATGCACTGTGCTGTTTGTAGAGTTTTGTGCTGTTCTATGTTTCTTGTTTGTGATTTTGTGATTTTGTGTTCTATGTCTATGTCTTTGGCGTTTGCCCATTGCCACTAAACCGGGTTTATGTTTAAACTTTTTGCTACTGAGCATGTTTCTGTAGCTTTTTGCATATATATTGCTCTCAAACACGTATCACGCGGTCTTGAATTTCACCACAAGCTTCAAGTCGAATCTTTTGAGTTTACTGAAGATCATGATGGAATAGAGTATGTCGCTCTGAGGCACGAGACGCAGCAAAAGCAATTCCAAGGTGGGCTTATCAAGGACAGGAGGTCCCTCTTGTCATGTACCAATGCTCAAGTTACTCAACAGTAAAAACGACACATCTGCACTGATGTTGTTCAATGGCTGTTTCAAGGATGCCATCGCAAGACCTGACGCAAATGACATTTGCTTCATCAATGCGCCTCTGCTCTATCAAGGCGATTATACTGCAATTTCATACCTGACATTTGCAAAGCAAGCAAACCCACAGGTTGGTACACCGCACACAGTGTCAGGGCCACAGCTTTCCAAGCAATGAAAGACAGCGGCTTTGACGCTCGTCATATAATGTTCATGTCTATGTACAGGAATGAGGTGTCCCTACAGTCATATTATTCAGAAGAAAGAGCTCATTTCAACACTAAGTCTTCTCACGTTCTCTGGCTCTACTTCCGCGAAGCTCCCATTGCTAAACACGTTACCCACCCACCGCCACTTTCGTTCCATCCAATATTAATTTTAAAAGAAATGACAATGCACTTGCTGATTTGTCCAACGCCGTATTCCAACATGGTTCATACACCAACTGTTCCTCCAATATAACGCTAAACAAGTAAATTGACTGAAATTTCTCACCAATTTGATAACTCGTGACTCACAAACTCTATTATCGTGTATTATCGCGAGATATAATGAGAACGTTGTAGGTGGCGATATTTCTATTGTTTTCTTGTTATTGCTAATTTTCAATAACTCCAGTTGTATTTTTCTAGCTTTAATACATTTATAATACGTTGTTATGATATACTTGTCCTTGAAAATATAGAAATTAATCCTATGAATAAGGAACTTTTTTTCTGCGCAGTTATTGTTTTAAAGAATAAGGTTATCGTAGCTGTTCTAATTTACCCACCGATGAGATAGAAAGAACAAAAGATAAAAATGCTCTAGAATAATCTACTTATTTAAGCAACAATAAGCATTTAAATTAGTGTAAATTCCACCCATTGTAAACAACCCCATTGCATGCCATACTCCAATAAAATGCAAAAAGCCGAGCGATAACCATTGGACACCATATCCAAACAAAATGTATACACTTTGCTGCATACAGTCAAACCTGTGGCCACCCTTGGGAAATGATCAAAGTGGCTGCTTAAGACAGGTGGCCACTTAATCCAGGTTCGACATTTCCGCCTCTTTAGCTTTATACATGTATATAGGAACTGGAAGTGCAATCGAATCTTCCAGGATACACCTAAAAACCAAATTATACAATAATCATGTTTAACAGTACAGTGATCAAACACCAACAAGACAAACACAACACAAGTCACCACAACATGCGCCTCAAAAATCCGTTTATGGATATAGTTTCAAAGTAAAAAACAAATGCATGAAGGCCTGAGACACATGAGCATACATCCATAATAAACATATAAACACACACATGGAGCAATCAGTCGTTGGTCACATAAACGATATATTATATATATAAGTAAACAAGTGCATAATAAATGCATACAACATGTATTGCGAAAAAACACCACATATATTAATATCACCGTGCTGGGGTATTTAAAGATACCATGGATTCGTCAACGGAAGTAGAAATTTATTTGGAGCTCTTCTCGAGAGAAACTGTTATACCCGCCGGCATATTTGATATTCGGTTCAAGTCCCTACGAGGCAGTTGAGTGGAGCTTTACCTCGAGTTTGGAATACTCCGCAAGGAGGCATTAATTATTTAAAGCAACATTAAACGCTCTTATATTCATACTCATGGAAAACACTCAACAGCAGAAGAAAACACTAATAAATACTCACGCAGTGGTCCTCTTCTTTCGCATGAAGTACCAATGAATTTTTCCCCCATTCTAAAGATATCGTGAGGTTCATGTTCTAATGCTCGTCTGTTTTGTTGTCCTTGAAGATGGGTAAAATAGCTGCCATGTCGTCCACAACGCCCATTCTCCATCAACTGGACATAACCGTTGTGAATAAAAATGCATTTAGTATTGTATCGACTCAAACTAAAATATATAAAAACAGTGTCTTCATCATATGTTTACAACCGAAGTACTTTAAATTTTAGCGGGAAATACACATGGTCGGCCAATTACGATTTGTCTTAACGTCATATGTTTGTCGTGTTAACGTTGATGGTTTACCTCTATTTTGGACATGATTTACACTCGGTGCAAGTCCTTTAAAAGTTTAACTAAAGGTCTTTGTACAATTGTATTGAAAAAGATGTAATGAATATCAGTCTTATTTGCTATTTCAATATATAATTAACTATAGCGTACTACATATATATATATATATATATATGAAGACTATTCAATAATTAACAGGCACTGCTTTTTCATGTATCGTTATCTCATTTCAGTTAAAGATGTGTTTAACCATCCCTAAGTATTCATGAATGTTAGACAACTAGCTTTCACGGCCAGGTGTTTGAAAAGGAAGTACAGAAAAAGCGTGTACATGTTACCATTTTTAGGTTTCATATTGTGTCTGTATATCAAAATTATTCCTTGCCAGATAAACTTACTCCATCCGCGGCACAGGCCTTTGTATACCTCCATATATCATGCTTTATAACCATGTGTATAGCATTCTACATACATTACATTCTACAGGTTTCAATTAAAATTCTTTTTCATCAATCACTTGAACATAACATAACATTCACATTTAAATCGACATTGATAAAGGGGGCATAACCCGGTACATAGCTGGCTTGGTTTCGTTTTATTTCCTGTCTAGCTATACGTTACAAGAGGCGGGAGGAGCAAAATTCATCAATCACAGAAACTATAAGCATTAAATATTTTTGCATACAAATTTGCACAACTAACGGAGGAATTTCTGTCCATATTTGGCTTGCATTAACTTATTCTAATCGAAAATCCCCACTAGCATTTCAACGATGTTAGATAATTATTTGTAAATTAAGAAAGCTCTGCTATACGTATTGTATGAAACTCTCCGCATGAAAGAACTTTCAAATTTATTAAATCAATTACCTCGTTCCATGAAATTTAATATACAAACGTATTAGTTACATGGTTACATGACGATTCGTTTAAAAATCATTTGAAAAAACATGATTTCAAGTTAAGTGCTTTAAATTTATTAACGTACTGTATAACCTGCGTTTATATTAAACGTAATACCATGATTCACAGCATGCTCTATCTACCAATTAATTACGCGTTAGATATTATGTATATCATTGTTAAAACAGTCCAAAGGTCCCATGGAACAAGTTTACTGTCTATTGTGCTTGGCATGGCATTTTGATAGCACATTCATTTGAAATATTTAACAAAAGTTCTTTTTTCTGATTAATTACATATTGTAAAACATGTTATAACCACTTTTTCAAATATAGGTTTGAGCAAGTGTGGGAAAATAAGTATCAATTACTCAAGTGTTTTAATTTTATAAAAAGTACTTCCGACCGCATCGTAAGAATTAAATTAACTTTCACATGACGAGGCTTTCTTTTATATAATGTTTGCGTTTATCTTTCAAGTAATACTAGCGTGCTCTATTTTCTTAAGACTCACTTTTTATTCAGGAATGAATTTCCCGATTAATTTCATTCACGGGAAGATGAACATAGTTGGGCTGGCAACCACTTGAAAACACTTTTAAACTTAAAATTGAAACATTTATGACAACAATACATTAAACATATCACCAAACACTTTCTTAAATGACAATTTATTTTTTTCGGAGCTTGCTGACACAATGCAAACAATAACAAGATATACTGATGTGTTCAGTTTCCATAAATATTGTTAAAAAAATCGGAGATGTTGCGTTCATCTGATAAAAGTCGCAATTGTCGAAAGGCAAATCATTCAAGGAATGCGAGTTGAGGTGTTTTTTTTAAATATTACAGTTTCATGCTCAGATTCTAAATTTTGCATACATGACATAGGGGAATTCACAATATAATGTAAACACGTTTATCTATGTATCTATCTAAAGCGGCCAACTTTTACCTGAAGAAGTATTAAATCAATACTGTTAAATTAAAAAATTTAAAATCCTGTAGAAATAAAGCTTAGATTTTCAAAGACGAGCATGCCTTATCAGATACTTATTGTCATTTTAAATCCAGCTAAGACCAACGCAATGTAAATGAAAAGAAAAATGTACTAAGGTTTAAGGTATGATTAAACAGCAAGAGATAAAACACATTCGAAACTATAGTTTAAAATGCTCCTTATATTTGAGAAACAAATCCTCTAATCTGTCATCTATATGATCATCTACGGGAATTTAAAGCACACTTTAAGAAATTGAGTAAGATTTCGACACAAATGTGTCGGGTTGCCATCCTGGTAGACGAAGTAGTTTGCCTAAGAGTGTTGATAGGGGCAGAAACACGGCATGTTGCACTATGTATATATCCCTAAACAACATCATTCTAATACTGATATCTATGTTTTGTTCGAAATCAACAGCATAACTGATAAATACTAATCAATAACAAGATTTGATACCCATTGGCATATTTTTTTAGCAACTATATGCAGTCATTGTGACTTATAATCTGATTTTATCTTTGCTTAGAAATTATGAACTTCTCTATGCACTTCTTTTTACAAACATTTTCAGTTAATAGTATTTTGATAGATTTTTTCTGACATATGTCATATGACCGTTTTACCTTCTTAAAAGCCATGGTGGCTTGTTTGAAGTAACATAATACTGAGAACATAACTGACACATGATATTTCTATGGGGTATTTCTTTCTCCATCTAGGCATATGTTGATACTGCTACTATTGTTGATGATAGCAATGTTGAAGATGGTGATGTGATAATCATTATGAAACCGTACTTTATTATTACATTATCCTTTCACAAAACAACCGCCAAGAGTATTTAAACTTAACATTTATTGTGTTTATCTTTCCTGTAAAACAACGCATCCTAGCATAGCTTACCTACGTGATATTTAAAAGTATATTTACTAATAGAGTGGCTTGCATTATTTTCACAATGTTTTTTCGTTGTTTATGCTTTCAAATCATGTCTTTCGTATACGTCTTTTAATGATCAGGATGGGTTTAAAGTTGTAGGATCAATTCAAATATTGACAAATAAATCAAACGACAGGGATGAAACACGAACCATCCTTATAAATTATATTTGGTATAAGATTAGATAAAATGTGTCAGTTTGTATCTGAAGTTTAATACAAAAAGATACTATTTTTTTCTGATGCAATCTATACAAACAAATACATCAAAGGGCAAAGATAAAAAAAACGAATCCTTACCTTAGATAAAGTAGTCTCGGTATTGATGTAAAATTCAATATTAATTCATCAAATATGTTTCAAAACAGTATATTTACACCTAAACTTCATGTCCTTAATTGAACTGCCTTTCGGTAATTGCGTTTATCAATCGATGAAAGCAACATCTTTGGATATGTTTGGATCGGAAATCATCGAATAACAATATACATAAAAACTATTTATCTTGTTATTGTTTTTATTATGTCAGCAGATCCCGTAAAATATAAATAAACATTTTAGAAAGTGTTGATCTTTTATATCTTAATGTATTGCTGCCATAAGTTTTTAATTTTACATTTTAAAGTGATTCCAAATTGTTGATCTTTGAACGTAATTGGGCTGGTCAAAGTACGCGTGGAGTCATCCACACTCTTTGACCAGCCCAATTGCGTTCATAACCCGATAATAACATCAACCCCTCAATTCATTCCTTAATCAAACGCGACTTATTCAATCATACAATTTGAAATTTTACAACATTACCATGGAAGAATCTCGATCAAGAAACTCACGGTCGAAAGGGTATTTTATAGGTTAAAATTGTTATGCTGTTATAATATATGCACTTAAGAGATTATGTAATCGAAAAATCATATTTAATGTTCAACTTGATATCTATGTGGTTTCTGGACAACAACGGAAAATAATATCTTCAGAAACAAAGAATTATGTACTAATGCAAATTTATGACAGAATGTGCATTAACTTTTTTCTGTAACAACTCTGATACTCTTATATGTTAGGTTGTTTATACATAGCAATAGAGCATGTAAACAGTTATAGAAGCAATGCTTATGAATGTACCTTATGTCAGGTTTTAGTTTAGAGTTTAAACAATACCCCAAATTACAAGAGCTTCATCTTCTTTGTACAATCTGAAAAGTTAGAAATGCTTTTAAATAGTCTGAAAAAAGGTAATTTTCAAACACATATACATGGGCAAAAATGTTAATCAGAAAACAAATCAAACGATAGGATCCATTTACATCAGTATGTACTTTTGACTAAAGTTACTTGTGTTGACAAACGCTCAAGGTAATCATTTTAACATTGGTGTTTGCATATTGACAAAAGGCGATGCTACCATTCATCACAATATGTCATCAAAAATGAATACGAACATTCTATTTATTTGAACCCGAAAATAGAAATTCGTGGAAAAAATATGTTTAAGTTATATTATGTTTGTATTGATTTGTTGTACGAAATCCGGCCATAAATGAAGACGTAAAATATGTATATACTGCCTTTCGGATATTTTTAAAGAACAAAATAAACATCACTAAGGTTCCAGAAAAGTATTATATGGTGCATTTTTCTTTCTTTATTTCCATGATTCATGATGTGACGGACAACAGTTCTTCTTTTAATCTAAAGCGCAGTTAAAAACCACTAATATGTATAGCTCTCAGCTGATGGACAATTGAACTTTTAAAGATATGTATTCGTTTGAAAAATAACTTTATGTATATAAATGTATATATACAAACGCTTTTAGATAGTTACGGAAGGATATTGAAGGAAAATTAATCTTGCTATCTGCTCTGAACATCTTGCTTTCTTACTTTTACATCTTCTTTTCTGACTTGCTATCTACTTTGTACATAATGCTTTCGGACTTACATATCGTGCTTTCTGATTCGTACGTTCTGACTTGTAGATCTATCTGTCTGACTTGTACATCTTGCTTTCGTACTTGAACATATTGTTATCTGACCTAAACATCATGCTTTCTGCCTTGTACATCTCCCTTTCTGACTTGTACCTCTTGCTTCCTGCTTTGTAATTCTTTCTTTCCGGCTTGAACATCTTGCTTTCTGACTTGTACATCTTCTTTTCTGCTTTATAATTCTTACTTTCCGGCTTGTACACCGATCTTTCTAAATTGTACATCTAGCTTTCGGACGTGTACATCTTGCTATCTGACTTGTGCTGCTTGCGTTCTGCTTTATCGACCATGATTTCTGACTTGTACATCTTGCTTTCTTATTTCTCAACACGCTTCTGACTTGTACATCTATATTTCTGACTAGTCTTGTTCATCTTGTTTTTTGACTTGAACATTTTTCTTTATGACTTTTCCATCTTATTTTCTTAACTGAACATCTTGCTTTTTGACTTGTACATCTTTCTTTTTTAAATAAACGTCTTGCTTTTGGAACTCTATATCTTGATTTCTGTTTTTTCATCTTGTTTTCTGACTTGTCTATCTTGTTTTCTGACCTGAACATCTTGCTTTCTGACTTGTCTATCTTGCTTTATGACCGTTTCTTCTTGCTTTCTGATTTGTACAATATCTTTCAGACTTGTACATATTACTTTTTGGAGTGAACATCTTGCTTTCTGCCTTGTACATCATGTTTTCTGAACTAAACATCTTGCTTTCTGCGTTGTTAATCTTGCTTTCCGACCTGAACTCATATTGTTCTCTGACTTGAACATCTTCCTTTTTGACATGTACATCTTGCTTTCTTACTTCTACATATGATTTCTGCTTTATACAACTTGCTTTTATGACTTGTACATCTTGCTTCCTGACTTGTACATCTTGCATTTTCGCATCCTGAATTTGTTGTTTAAACACTTGTATTGCTAGCTTCATGTAAGCTACTCCGTGTAGCAACTTTCAACACTTGCTTATTGCATTATTGTTTAAGTGTATTTTTTTAAATATTTGTAGGTCAATTACCAGCTTATTCATGAATCTCAGATTAAATCGTAATAAATTATTCTCATTTAAGCTATACTTCACAGAACCTATCATTATAGTTTTCTTCCAGTTATTAAGCATAACCCCTTATCGGAAATTCAGCGCATTTCGACGTTATGAAGTCGTCGCCGAACTTTACGCCTTCAGAACAGCATTATGCTTAGCTTCTAGATATGAATTGGAAAGAAATGAAAAATATGCCTTATTTTTTATAAATTTATAAATCAGCTTGAATTAATAGAAAATACAGTAAGATGTCATTTACAAGTATTCTAGTATTCCAGTTATGTAATCATACTTATTATGGGATACTAAGAAAATGCAACACAAAAGTGTAAATAATAATTGAAATTAATGAAATACAGATGAAACACACTTCTGATTCAAATCATTTATGTCAGGCAACAATGCGCAAATTATGCAAACAAGTAACTTTAATAAAAAATGAAAAAAATACACTTATTTCGCCATTAATGTGTTAGCAGCAGTTTGTCTTGTTTTTCACAAAACAACTTCGAAAATACAACAGATTAAAGAGAAATCATTTCTTAATTCAAATGATAATCATTTTGATCCTTTTTTATGTAGTGCAGATAGTTTTCCACAAGTGGTGAGGCTAACATTTAAAGCTGCATTTACAATTAAAGTAATTGGTTCAAACAATTGTAAATGAAACACCTAAAACAGTAATTTAATCCGTGATATCCTCTCATGTTCTCCCCAAACCAGCAATTTTCTTTTCACTCAATTCATTTCAATGAACTGCCATTATCAATAAAAATACCCAAACATCCGTCTTTATGTAGACTTTAAGGAGAATATAAAAGAAATTAAACAAAATAAGTCTTAAAAAATCTTTGATTTCCAAACTTTTTCCATCTTTGTTTATATGGTCAGCAATTGGTCAATTGGTCAGCAACTCTACTCTATTTCTATATTGTCAGCTAAATAATCAGCACTTTAGTATGTGCCCAGAAACGTTGCGAAAACAAACGTACGAGAGACAACTCTTTAAAACAAGTAGACTGTGTCTACATTATTAATATCAAAAGTAACACCGTTTATTTAATGACGAGACAATCATTATGGTAAGAACGACAACTCATGTATTCAAGGGAAAAATTGACTGTGTCTGCATTTTCATCTCAAAAGTACTTGATTTATTTTAGGAAAAAGAGACGCATATTTTCAACCAAGTTCTTAAGTCTCCATAAACCTTTTACTAACCACGTATTAAATATAGCGGGCCGCGGGTATAGAAAGTATAGAAATTCTGACCAGCATATCTTTCTCTTCCAACTTTACTTAAGACCATTTGAAAAACACTAAAAAAGTTAAATTGTTACTGTAGTAATGCACCTTTGTAACTTGTTTTAGTTTGCTTATCGCTGAGATGTCCTTTTGCAGTTATTACAGTAAAGCTTATGCTATCATATTGACGTCTAATACATTTGCAAAATCCAAATCTGCCAAGTACAAAGCTTAAAATTTATGTTTGAAATAAACATTGGAGATAATAAAATGCACTTGTTTCAAGCACTTCACGTTGGTATGTAGATATTGACAAATGGCGACGCTGTAGTTTAAAGGTGCAATAAAATAATACTCACTACTTATCTGTTTTATTAAAGTTGCTTACGATAACAGCACACACACACACACGCACGCACGCACGCACGCACACACGCACGCACGCACGCACGCACGCACGCACGCAAGCACGCACGCACGCACACACGCACGCACGCACACACGCACACACACACACACACACACACACACACACTCACTAAATCATGCAAAATTCTGTAAACGTTTTAATAAGAACTGTTTATTTTTAACGCAATCAAGTTGCCTGTTTAACAGCAAGTAGTTTGAAAGTCATAATCTGAAGGGTTTTAAAACTGTTGAGGTTTATTTGTTTGATGCAACTGTAGTGTACTTCAGATTTATTTAGTGAACTGTCGGTTTCCGCGTTTACCCTGTGCAATTAAACGGTGTTTATGTTTTTCCTCAAGTAAATGCAAGCTTTCATCAGAGTTAACATTGACGTTTTTACTTTTATTTGGGATTGTTGGGATAAGAGTGAGGTTGTGCACACAAACTTGTTTAAACCCCTAGTAAATTTATATTTTACTGACCGTTTCAAGACAGGTCCTAACAATCCTTGATAAACATACCTATTATTTCATATAGTATATATGCACTGTGCTGTTTGTGGAGTTTTGTTTCTTGATTTTTTTTTGTTTTTTTGTGTTCTATTTCTTTGGCGTTTACCCTGTGCCATTGGGTTTATGTTTAAACTTTCGGAAGTAAAAACAACAATTTAATGTAACATGTAAGTCATATCAATTCCATTTTTATATATAAAAAAACGTTTCCGGCAATGTGTTCGTATCCCTTCAGTAGCACACGTGTTGTAATAAACTCAGTTTGATATGGTGCTTTGAATATAATAACATTCAAATAAACGTTTTCATTCTCGTAGAAAACGAGGACACTGGGTTCCCTGTTTTTTCCATTGAACGGTCATATTGTTCGTACTACTTTACACCCATGCAGCTGCTTACGTAACTTCTCTGTGATATATCTCCTAATGCAAATAGTGTAAATAAATGTTTCACATTGAAGAGAAGAGTTGCAAATTGAACAGAAATGGTGTACAAACCTTGATGTCATTGTTAGCGTTACACGCCTTAAACGGTCTAATACATCCTAATACATGACAATGCAGCTGCTAACATATCACCTGCTTGTAGAACATTTCATCATATTTTCACAAACAACCTTGATATAAATATAAAGAGCATTTCAGAGATACAAATAAGCTTGACTGAACGTATTCACCAATAAAAAAAATCTTACGATTATAAATGTAATGATAACTAACCAATTATATGAATTTGATTAAGGAAAGTTCTATCAGTTCTGAAACAGCTGACAATATATGGAAGATATTTCTCAGAAACATTTTTCAATGCGATCATTCGCAATCCGAAAATTTCCGAATATGTTGTGTTCATCGGATGATAATCACAATTGCCAAAAGGCAGTTCATTAAAGGAATGGGAGTTGGGGTGTAAATATTTTAAAATATAACAGTGTCATACTTTGAAATTATTTCGAAATTCTTAATGCTGCATCTCTGACAACCTGTTTATCTTAGCATATATTCAAAACGGCCTCTTTTGATCTTGATAAGCATTTTGTCAATACTGATAACCAAAACAAGTTATACCTCCTTTCAAATTAAAGCTTATATTTTGAATGAGCATGCCTTATCAGATATTTATTGCCATGTTGAACGTTATCTAATACCAACAAAACATATTGGAAAGCAAAATGAACTTATGTTTGCGGTATGATTAACCAGTATGAGAGAAAAGACATTCGAAACATCAGTTTAATAGCAAAACATTATTAAATACGTAATAACCGTAGAAAGGCAGAAATATCCCGCTTGCATTTTACAGGACTCAACTGATTTTAAAACACTTTTATATTTATGTCCAGTGTGCGTACAGTCGCAATCACAATAACGACTATATAATAGTGTACATGCCAATGGCATTGACTCGAAATAAAGCAAAACACGCATGCTTGGTATTAAGGCAGAATAAGAACCATCACATATGATGCTTCTTGAGTTTGTGAAACAAATCATCCAAAGAAATTCATTCACAAGATTCAAAAAACATTAGCATTTTATTGATTTTATTTCGATTAGAAATAATGAATTACTCTATGCAACATTTTGAGTAAATTTTAATAAATTTGTTTCTTCCATATGTCTTGAATGTTTTCATTCTTACTGGCCATGGTGGATTGTTTGAAGTAAAACCATACAGAGAACATAACTGACACATGATATTCCTTTGGGTTATTTAATACATTATAATTGTTAGGATTATTTCTCTCTCCATCTAGGCATATGTTGATACTGCCGGTATTGTTGATGATGGTAATATTGAAGAGAGTGTTGTGAATATCATTATAGAACCGTACTGAATTATTCCATTATTATTTCACAAAACAACAGCCAAGAGTATTTAAACGCGCTTTTGTAATTGATCGCCTCTGATATTCCACATTTATTTATGTATATCTTTCATGTAAAACAACGCATCTAACAATACATTAACTACGTTAAATTGAAAAACATTTTTTTCTTATAGGGTGACTTGCATTTTTTTTTTACAATGTTTTTGTTTTTATTTGTGCTTTCAAATCATGCCTTTCGTATACTGCGCTCAATGATAAGGATAGGTTTATATTTGTAGGATCTATTCAAGTATTAACAAATTTATCAAATGACAGGGATGAAAGACGAACAATCCTGATGAATTATTTTTGGTGTTAGCTTAGATAAAATGTGCCGATTTTATCTGAATCTCAATAGTAATCTATCAAATATGTTTCAAAATAGTTATTTGAACGCGGTACCCCGCGTCTGATTCAATCTATACAAACAAAAAAATCAAACGACTGAGACAAAAACAATCCTTACCTAAGATAAAATGTCGCAGTATTGATATATAATTCAATATTAATTGATCAAATATGTTTGAAATCTGTTTAAACGCGATGAGCTCACGACTCATTTAATCATGCAATATGAAATTTTAGAACATTACCATGGAAGAATCTCGATCAAGAAACTCACGGTCCAAAGGGTATTTTATAGGTTTAAATATATTATGCTGTTATAATATATGCACTTAAGAGAGTATGTGGTCGAGAAATAATATGTTAGTTCAACTTGATATCTATGTGGCTTCTGGACAACAATGGAAATATATAGTTTCAGAAACAAATTATTATGTACTAATACAAATTCAATATGACAAAGTGTACATGCATGTTTTCTGTAACAACTCTGACAATCTTATGTGTTAGGTTGTTCATGCATAGAAATATAACATGTAAACAGATACAGAAGCAACATTAATGAATGTGCATTACGCCAGGTTTCAGTTTAGATTTTGAACAATAATACAAATTGCAAGAGCTTTATTTTCTTCGTACAAATTGAAAAGTTAGAAATGCTTTAAAATAACTAACTAAGAAGGTAGTTTTCAAACACATATTGGGTTTGAAGAAATACATGGGGGACAATGTTAATCAGAAGAAAAAAAAAACGACAGGATCCGTTTACAGAATAAGTTTTTACTTTCGACTAAAGATTTAAGATAATAAAATACAAATTAAACACTTCATTTAGCTACAGCAGCCTGAGCAGGATCATATCAAATGTAAGAAGGTTATTTGCTACGTTAAATGTTGAAATTGAATGTTTATTGGAATTCCTTATCGTTACTTGTGTTGACAAACGCTCGAGGTAATTATTTTAACTTTGGTGTGTGCATATTGACAAAAGGCGATGCTATCGTACAATATGACATCACAAAATGAGTACGAACATTATCTATATATCCTATTAAATAAAACAAACATGTAAGTAATAAAACTTATATTTATTGAAACCCGAAAATAGAAATTCGTGGGGAAAAAATGTTCAAATGATATTATGTATGTATTGTATTGCTGTACGAAATGTGGTCCGAAAACATACATTCACTGCCTCTCGGACTTTTTAAAAGAACAAAAATAACATCATCAAGATAATGATCCATGTTTATTTCCACGATTTATGATGTGACGGACAACAGTTATTCTATAAATCTAAATCGCAGTTACAAACCAATAAAATGTAAAGCTCTCAAATTCTAGGGTAATACTTAGTTTACTTAATTTAACATATTGTCTTCAGAATAAGGCAATATACACATATTAAAAATCATGCATATAATGCATATAATGTTTAACCTAACTGGGTACTTCACCGAATAATTTATATGTGTATTTTTGGCATATCGGAACTACTCATATGTCCGAATTTGCAAATTTTGAAAGAACACATCTGCTACCGTTTTGCTTCGTTTTCACATCTAATTCTGCACACCACAAGAACAATGGTGTCAGCAGTTTATTTATTTTAAATGTTTTTTCGCATTGTGTTTGGTGATTGACGATATGTCACAGACTTCGAAGAGAAGGTTAGTATTTAAAGATACCCCTGCGGAACCTCAATATAATAGCGCGTTGACTGTGATCATTCTATATTAATTACGGTCGCCGTAACGCTTTTTTACGATTTCCGATTTTTTAGGCAAATCTGGAAAAAGACAACTGCCCAGTACGAAGTATTCTAGTCACTGGGTTTGTCCCCGTAGTTTCATTTTGATAATTAATTGCATTTTAACACACGTTTTTAGCTGGAGATGGTCTTTTTAACAAAGCTAACAATTGATGGAAAATACATTATCAGTGTTAGAAAATGAATTGCTAACAAATATGTGACTTTCTTATGCCAGAAAGTGGCTTTAATGTATATATTAAAACGTTGTAATATAGTTAAGGATGGATATTGAAGCAAATTTAATCCTGCTATCTGCTGTTTACACCTTGCTTTCTGTTCTGTACACTTTGCTTTCTGACTTGTACATCTTGTTTCCTGACTTGTACATCTTGCATTCTGACTTATACATCTCTCTTTCTGACTTGTACATCTTTTTTTTGCTTTGTAATTATTGCTTTCCGGCTTGTATATCTTGTTTTCTAACGTTTACATCCATTTTTCTGGCTTGTACACCATGCTTCTGACAAGTACATCTTGCATTTTGCTTTGTACATCTTGCTTTCGAACTTGTAGATCGTGCTTTCTGCCTTGTACATCTTTCTGACTTGTACATCCTGCTGTCTGCTTTGTATATCTAGCTTTCTGACTTGTACATCTTCCTTTCTGACTTGTACATCTTGCTTTCACCTTTGTAATTATTGCTTTCCGGCTTGCACATCTTGCTTTCTGTCTTGTACATATTGTTTTCTGCTTTGTAATTCTTGCTTTCCTGCTTGTACATATTTTCTTTCTGATTACGAAAGGGTACAATTTGCTATCTGACTTGTACTGCTTGTTTTCTGCTTTATCGACCTTGCTTTCTGACCTGTACATCTTGCTTTCTTACTTTTTCATCTTGCCTTCTGACTTGTATATCTATCTTTCTGACTTCTACATCTTGCTTTTTGACTTAAACATCTTGATTTATGGCTTGTACATCTTGTTTTCTGAACTGAACATCTTGCTTTTTGACTTGTTTATCATATTTCGGACTTGTACATCTTCCTATTTGAATTGTACATCTTGCTTTTCGACTTCTACATCTTGATTTCTGCTTTGTCCATCTTGCTTTCTGACTTGCACATCTTGCTTCCTGACTTGTACATCTTGCTTTTTGACAATTCCAGTAATAGTATTTGACGCCCACTGTTATCGTGTTTAATACAGTTTTTCCATTACTCGGTGTAGTACTCATTTTACCGCTCTACAACAATAAAAAAAGGAAAAGGTAACGTCGGACAGTTTGTATTACTCTCACTATGGTCAAACTATAGGAAAGCAGTCACACTAAAATTTAAGTTATAATCTGACCTTGTCAAATGTTTCTAAAATATAACCTTTAATTTTCTTTTAAGTTACTTTTACAGCATGCAGATAAACACACTTCAATTGCATTCATTGCATTTCAATAAGCTTATGCCGTCATGTGATCCAGCAGTATATCTTCAATGACATGAAACTCCTTTTAAGTTAAATTATATTCAACTTATAGGCGTTAAATTCTGAGAAAGCCTAAAATCAATCTGGCGCTGGCCGGAATTTTCTGCGACATATTTTCAGCTGGAATGGTTTACAATACAGTGTAGGTTTTTTTGTAAATTCTCTTCCAGAACATAGATGGCTACCAAGGCCAATCGTGTAGTCAAAGCAAGAGTGATAGCTGTTGTTTATATTTGATTGCAAATGCCTATATTCATTTTGTGAGTTACTTTTCAAGCAACCTATGTCTAGTCATTTCCATGGCATGAGATTTGACAATGTATTTTAATAGAGAATTATTTTTAACCAAGTTTTCCTAAGAAAAAGTGGAAAACCTAGTAAATAGATTTGGATATGCCATTGGGCAGGCAGGTGGCTGTGACCATTGGTGTTTGTGTCCAGGCTTTACTTAGCCATGCATAGAGTATTTTGAAAAAAAAAACTTTTCAAAAAGGTTTAAAAAACTGGAAAACTGGGTTTAAGTTCTCTCATTTATGAAATAGTTTAAAGAAATACATTTGCTTGATCACAAATAACATTTGTTTGATATCAAAACTAATATTTGTATAGAATTATCTTTTAGTGTTATCATTCTTCTTTTTTATTATTATTTCGCTCGCTCGCCCCATTATTGTTTGGAAAAAATCAGATGAACAAGTTATCAATTTAGTGTGGCCTAAAGGACAGACTATACAGCTGCAAAGAGCCCTGTATTTGTTTTCTTACCGGTGTTGATAAGGTGATTACTTTTCTCAAACACTTTAAAGCTGCACTCTCACAGATTTACCATTTTGACAAATCTTTTATTTTTTTCTTTGAATGAGCCAATTTTTGCCAAAATATCTACAAAGAAGTGATATAAGACTGCTGACATAAGATCTAAATAAACTAGTTTTAATGGCATAAAGCGTTACTAACAGTTTAAGAAAAATGCACAAGTGTCCATTTTTGTGTCGCCTGAAAAGACGACATAAAGGGGTTACTTTTGTCTGCGGCGGCATCGGTGGCGGCGGCGTCCGCCTCCCATTTTCGCTTGTCCGGGGTATATCTCCTAAACTATTAGTGGTATCAACTTGAAATTTCATATGTAGATATATCTAATTGATTGGGCAATTGGGCAAGTGCAGTGCACAAGAACTGTTACTCTTGCTTCCATATTTTTAGAGTTATTACCCTTTGTTATTTTTCATGCTTAAAGTTTTGTCCGGGGCATATCGTGTAGAATATAAGAGTTAACAACTTGAAACTTCATATGTAGATATATCTCATGGAGGGCAAGTGCAGTGCACATTAACAGTTACATTGCTTTCTTAGTTTTAAAGTTATTGCCCTTTGTTAATTTTCATGCTTAAAGTTTTGTCCGGGGCATATCTTGAAGAATATAAAAGGTATCAACTTGAAACTTCATAGCTAGATAGATCTCATTGAGGGCAAGTGCAGTGCACAAGAACCGTTACTATTGCTGCCATATTTTTAGAGTTATTGCCCTTTATTAATTTTCTTGCTTAGGCTTTGTCCGTGACATATCTCGTAAAAATAGGAGGTATCAACCTGAAACTTATTCCGTAGGTATATCTGATTAAGGGAAAGTGCAGTGCACAAAAACCGTAACTCTTGCATCTATATGTTTAGAGTTATTGCCCTTGTTAATTTTCATGCTTAAAGTTTTGTCCGGGCATTTCTTGAAGAATATAAGAGGTATCAACTTGAAACTTCATAGCTAGTTAGATCTCATTGAGGGCAAGTGCAGTGCACAATAACCGTAACTCTTGCTGCCATATGTTAAGAGTTATTGCCCTTTGTTAGTTTTGTCCGGGGCATATCTTGAAGAATATAAGAGGTATCAACTTGAAACTTCATAGCTAGATAGATCTCATTGAGGGCAAGTGCAGTGCACAAGAACCGTTACTCTTGCTGCCATATTTTTAGAGTTATTGCCACCTACACTTGAAAGTTAAATGGCAACATCATTGTCTATAAATGAATAAAATGCCAATCTAACAGCGACAGTAAATAATTCGTCAGGCGACACATCGGACTCGCGGAGTTCTAGTTTAAATTGAAAATTAAAATCTGTGATCTGATTTTTTGTCAGCACTCTTATATCACTGGTTTCCATGCATTTTTACATAAATTGGCTCATTCCAAGATAAAAAAATAAACTTTTTCTAAACGATCAATCTGTGAGAGTGCAGCTTTAATAGACCTGTAAAGACTTGTCATAGTGTGCCAAGAAACTAAACTCTCAATCAAACGTTGGTAAAAGATCAAATGCGGGGCTGTGTGTGCAGCATAGACTGTGCTAATTGTTATTTAATATGATGAAGAGCTAGTTATGTTATCTTTGTTAAAAGTCTTCATGTGAAGCAAATAAATGTTTCAATACCTGGTTTGAATTTTCTTTACCGGATATTGATTCATATAAAAATTTGATGTAAGGTGCTGAGCTTCTTTTTGCTATATGTCTAAATGGAAAAATCTTCTCTTCAGATCCTGCTGGCCTGTTTTCAAAATAATGTCACAAAAATGTTCCTAAGGTTACCATCTGTCAAATTCCTTTACCATATGTTGATCCATAAAAAATATGGTTTTAGAAGGGGGGATGGGATTGGTGGGTGTGGTAGTGGATCTTCACCAAAAGTGTTCAAATGTCCCTAAAGTGAAAGCCCTGGGTTATTTACACCCCATAAAGTAGTAGTCTTACACATTTATTTTTTCATGTTCTGTCAACAACTATGCCGTGTTATTTCAATTTTTATACAAATTATATTTTATTATGAAATATCATTGATAATATAATTATGTAGGATTTGAAAAAAACAACAACTGCATACTGTAATAAATAAAATATGTATATTTTACCAATATATTATCAATGTTGGCCTGAATTTGTATTTTTCCGAAAGTCAACTTTGTTCCCCAATGTGCAAGGCACAAGCAGTGAAAATAATTCCAATTAAAGTCACTAATTATTATTATTGTTATTATTATTATTATTAAACTATTACTGTTTCAGGAGACAAACAGAAACACAGAGGTGCTATACATTCTGATGTTGAAAAGACAACAAAAGCATCTCCCATCATTTTGGCGTGGCTCAGATCAAGAGAAGAAAAATATTTAGATTAGCATTTGGGTCAGTCAGTTCATGTTCTATATTACTGATAGTATAAGTGGAAGCTGTGACTTAAAATAAATTACCAAACAGTTTATGCTCAACTGCTTTGAGTTAACATACAAGATTTGAAACTTGGAATACTAGATCTTGGTGACATAAATAAAAGACCTTGCTTTGTCACATTAACTTGTAATCAAGCACTAACTTCCTCTAAATTCTCTTCAGGTGATGGTTGGGCACACACAAGAAGACATAGATCACAGGCGTCTAGCCATATGAGAAGACAGGAGTTTCACACTCTGCCAGACTTACTTCATCAGACGAGCAGAAGGCTTCTCAAGACCCCGCATTGCACACTAAGACATAGTATTTGACTACAACAAAGGGATGAAAGTACAGAGAGGTCCAATTGAAATCAATTCTGTGCTGCGTCATTTCTTCTTTCTGGGGGTTGATGGACATGATTTATGGCATCAAGTGTGCAGTTTGTCAACTAATTATCAACACGGCAGTATTGTTCACCAACTTGAGCTTTTAGCTTTACTTTATTGCTCATCAAAAAGTCTCAAAAGTTGAAACTAGGAAAAGAAGTTTGTCAAGAGTGTGAATATTTGCTTTGAAAACAATTGTTACAATGATTTGGTTTCCTTTGAAACTTGATACATACTATGTGTATGTTGAATGAATTGAGATTGTTATTGAGATGCTTATATAAAGAAATGCTATTCAAATATCAGGAAACTGCATTTTTCATACTAAAGGGTAAATGATGTCGCCATTTCCTGTATGTATTTAAATAATATGTTTCCACCATTAATATTTTTGGGAATATTTCTCAACCTAATGAATAAGATTAAATTTGTACATTATATGAGCTTAATATGTGTTTTCTGTTTCCTTAAAATTGATGAAAAATTGTCAGAAGGTAATTAGACCAGTATCCATTACTGCAATGATACAATGAAAAAATACAGGGACAAGCCCACTGCTCATATAATATGATTAAACCCGGTTTGGGGACATGAGGCAAACATAGTTACTTTCAAATGCTAAAGCTGCACTCTCACACTTTGGACGTTTTGACAACTTTTTTCATTTTTATTTCTACTGGCCAAAGGCCAGAAGAGCTTATGCGGTGGTAATGTGTACGTAGTATTAGCGTCCGTGCGTCTGTAAACAATCCTCGTTAACATGATGCAGCCTTCAGTTTTGATTGTATCTTGATGAAACCTGTACAGTATCTACATATCCATTAGAGCTCGGTTCCTTTCGAAAACCAGCCAGATCCGCCCATGCATGCCTAGATTATGGGCCTTGATAGTATAAAAAATATGTAAACAATTGCTCGTTAACACGATACAGCCTTCAGTTTTGATGGTATCTCGATGAAACTTGTACAGTATCTACATATCCATAAGAGCTCAGTTCCTTTCGAAAACCAGCCAGATCCGCCGATGCATGCCTAGATTATTGGCCTTGATATTAAAAAAAAAATAGTTTGTCAGTAAACAATTGCTCGGTAACACGATACTGTGGTCTTCAGTTTTGATTGTATCTCGATGAAACTTGTACAGTATCTACATATCCATAAGAGCTCAGTTCCTTTCGAAAACCAGCCAGATCCGCCGATGCATGCCTAGATTATTGGCCTTGATATTAAAAAAAATTAGTGTGTCAGTAAACAATTGCTCGGTAACACGATACTGTGGTCTTCAGTTTTGATTTGTATCTCGATGAAACTTGTACAGTATCTACATATCCATAAGAGCTCGTTTCCTTTCGAAAAACCAGCCAGATCTGCCCATGCATGCCTAGATTATGGGCCTTGATATTAAAAAAAAATAGTGTGTCAGTAAACAATTGCTCGGTAACACGATACTGTGGTCTTCAGTTTTGATTGTATCTCGATGAAACTTGTACAGTATCTACATATCCATAAGAGCTCGTTTCCTTTCGAAAAACCAGCCAGATCCGCCCATGCATGCCTAGATTATGGGCCTTGATATTAAAAAAATAGTGTGTCAGTAAACAATTGCTCGGTAACACAATACAGTCTTCAGTTTTGATTGCATCTTGATGAAACTTGTACAGTATTTGGATATCCATTAGAGCTCAGTTCCTTTCGAAAACGTGATCTGTCAATGTTTCCTGGATTATGGGCCTTGAAATTATTAGATGACCCATAAGGGGTTGGTTCTTTTTCGAAAACAATGATGTTGACCACACAAACCCAGCCAGTAGAGCATAGGCCCTTTTAAGTCTCTTGTTTGTTTTGGATTGGTACCATCCAATCTTTGCGAAAATGCATGGAAACCAGTAATATAAGACTACTGACAAAACATTCAATCGCAGACTTTTCTATTTAGGTTAAAACATTGGATGTTTTATGCGATTTTCTTAAATCGTTCGTAACATTAATTTCGAAGGAAATATGAAATCTGCGATCTGATGTTTTGTCAGCAATATTTTACTATTGGTTTGCAGATATATACGCAAAAATTTGCTCATTCCAAAACAAAATAAAAGTTGTTAAAACGGTATATCTGTGAGAATGCAGCTCTAAATGTTCTGGCAAACATGTTTTTGATTTTGCAGCACCATCAATCTTGAAAATTGCTTGATTTTACTGCTGTATTAGATATTACAGGGGTCATGGGGGATTTTTTTTAGTGTTTTTATTGCTTTTTGTGATTCATTCAGTCATACTTCATTCCTCAGGGCACAACTTACAAATAGACAGCACAGAAAAATGGTCATTTTAAAAGGTAAAGGACAATGCAAGTTGAACAGTCATATTGTTTATGGATTGTATGTTTGGTATATTTTGTTGCATATGCTATAAAAAAGTTGAAAGTTAAAAATAACTTCATAGTTAAAATGATGGCTTTGAATGGTATTGTCAGATGAGAAACAGCACTATTAAGAAATATGTTAATGGTACTTTATTATTTTAATCAGTTTTAGATATTGTATGAAAATTATTATCTTATTTTGTACATGAGACTTTTAAACAGTTATTGACAATATAACAATGTGTTTATGAAGCCTTAGATCAAAACTTAAAGCTGCACTTTCACAGATTGACATTTTAGACACTTTAAAAAATTTGTCTCAAAATCAGCTGATTTGTTTATCATTCCCTTAATTCAGTCATTAGATAATTCACAATAGAACCAATAAAAATGTTTGGTAAGACTGCCGAAAAGTTCATTTACATTGAATTGTTCGTAATGCTATTACATGTACCCATAAAACATCATTTTAGCCAACAATATGACAAAATGCAATCTGATCTTTTTTCAGCAGTCTTATATCACTTAAAATTGGGTCTAGATATTTCTGCAAAAAATGGTCTATTTATAGACCAACAATAAAAGAGTACCGGTAGTCAAAACGATCAATTAGTGAGATTGCAGCTTTAAATACACCTTTTTTAAGACCGCTGTAAAATTCCAATGGTTTGCCTCAATCTTCAAAGTTAGCATACTGTTTAATTGACAACCATACTTTTTGTTTAAAAGTGTCATGATATGTTTGTACAATGTGTTTATATAATTCATTAAAGAAGTCAAAACAAATTTGTTTATCTTGTAATTTGTTTAATATTACTTAAATGACCCAGACAAAAATGGGAACGTCAGTGGTAGTTCTTTTACTTTTAACATCCAATGAAGTTTCTATTGGTGTAGCAGCAAGGAGGTGTTACATTAAGGATGCATCATTTAAACCAAATTATACATACATATGCACAACATACAGGCGTGTAGCCGCCTATACGTGAATACGCGGCTGATAAAACATGGTTCTGAAAAAAAATCAACCAAAGTTGCAGTATGCGAACTTGACTACATGATCCAAAAACTGGTTATTTTCCAGTACTAAATAATGCACTGGACATTTATGAATCCACATGAATAGAGGGGTAGCTACGCCCCTGACATTATTGAAACTACAGTGTGGCTAAACAACACTTGAATGTTTATCCTACGCAGTGATCTCCCATGGAAATGCAATCGTCAAAGAATCTGAAGGGGATGTTTATATGGACTAGATTTGAAATACACCAAGTGTTTAAAAAAGTTGATTTCAGTCACGAAGAGGATCAACCATACTCCTCACTTGTTGGAGTAAGATGAAAAGTCCACTTTCCGCGGGAAAGAAAGTACATTGAAAATACATTTGATTCAATTGACTTTATCTTTTTATAAATATGTTGCGATACATAAAATACGTTATTTTTTATAATTGTTTACCCATGTTGAATTTTATTTGGCAAATTTATTAGAGATTTATACACTAAGAAACTCGGTTTTTTTAGTATGTCGAACTTTTTTTTGAGTGAATATAAGCGAAGTGTTCAGGGTTTTGAAAATGCATCTTTTACTTGGATGTTATAGATTGTTATTACGAAATAAAGTATTGTGAATCAAACGAAGTGTTAAAGCTAAGCTATTGATGGCTGGAACCCTAAATGTTGATATGTGCTAAAATATATAGTCTTTGAAGTCCAAAATTTTGAAATGCGTTACTAACACGATTCAACAAAAGGCTGTTGCACAATCAGTTGATTGACATAATCTACGAGTATGTGTTATCTGCACCGGCATGGGCTTGCTCTCCCACCAGATTTATTTTTAATACTTTAAACGTTTTTTTTAAAAATGCAATTGAAGTATAAAAGAAAATGAACCTGGTTACTATTATTTCTGCAATTTCAGTACCAAGGAGTAAAATAAATATAAGTGTTCAGATGCATTACGAGAAATAATATATCTGGTGCCAGAACATGAGAGAGTCTCTTTAAACAGAAAAGTTTTGGCAGATAATCAGTCAGTCAGATGATCATAATTGTATAAAAAACAGCTTTTAAACGTTGTCATTCCTGTTCATCTGAAGTCGGATGATAAATATAATGCATAGCATCATCGCTCTGGAGTACGAGAACGTTGTATACAGAGTATGTTAAAACTGAACATGCGTCTGTTTATTTCGATGTCATAAAACGTTTAAACTGTTTAAAGGAACTATAACATTATGAAACAACAATTCTGATTACTGAAACTCATTGGCTTAACCTTTCCACATCGGCCCCTCCTTCAGAACAGAAATATAATGGCTTAAATGTTGGGCCGGGGTAGGTGTACTCCTCTAATTCCGAAATAGTGCATTTTTATCTTAATATTGTATTTTTCCCGATATTGACTGAGAATGTATAAACGGACGATTCAAAGGGGTGGAGGGCGGCGGGCGCGCGCTGGGACCGACCCCCCCCCCCCCTGAATCTGCAACTGAGTACATGAATTAATACCGTCTCCATCGGCGTAGCTCCAATAGGCACGGTAGGCCCGGGCCTACAATTCGTTTCCAAAAATGAAAAATACAAAACGTCCAAATCTGCAATAATAACTGAAAGGTAAGGGGGTGTCAGCTTAATTAACTTTCAAGTAGACACTACAGGTTAACTAAGCATATTATTTTTAATAAATTTTGTATTTCAGTTCTGTTATTGTACATCATGAGCAAGACAACAATAAAGTTTAGTGAAGTGCAATATAAAGCTAATTTTGATGACTAAAAAGGCTCCAGATATACGCTAAAATGCACCATATTCGATCTGGAGTAAAATATAATCCCGGGGGAGGTCCCCCAAACCCCCTTCCAAGTGGGCCTATACTTTTTAATAGGCCAATCTACGCCCCTGGTCTCCGTAGCCTATTGGTTAAGGCGTTTGCCTATGGAAGTCGTAGTCGTGGGTTCATTCCATGGTACATTTAGCTCGATCCCTTTGCCGCGTGATGCCTGCCTCTCGGTACTTTAAGGATGAAAGTGGTTTAGTGGTGTAGGTTTCTGCTTCTAACCCACGACGATGTGGGTTCGATCCCCACCAGGGGTACTACCTCATGGATGGCCTCTCAAAAATGACACAGTAACAGTTTCTAGCCAGGAAACGGACTCGAGAGTGATTATATCAGCTATTCACCTTTAGCAAAATCGAGCTTGTTTATTTTAGCTAGATTTAACCAATGAAAGTTGTACCCGTTCATCGGTGCTTTGAACAATAATTAAAAGACCCTGTTTGAAGCAAGTGGTTGCGCTTTCACGGGTAATCATTGACCGAGTGGTCTAAAGAAATACATTCAGTGTTCTCTAACCTTTAAGTCGATTAAAAATTCAATATTATAATCAAGTACCGCCAGGAAGTATCTTTGGAAAATGCAAAATTAAGAAAACAGTTTGATTGTTTAGATTTATTAGTGAACTATGCATTTTGGTAAAACAGTTTTCTGAAAAGGAATAATAAAACTACACATCTGACGCAGTTGTATATAATAAAACTGCTTTAGATTGCACACAAGTTGAAAATGCCGATGGTATACGCGAAATCAGGTAACAACTATATATAGAATTGTTATTTTCTTGAATATTCTATCAATATTAAATTAATTAGCAATTATATGATGACATGTATTTATCCCTACTTTATTTTTCCCCAGCAGCTGTAATACTGTGGAAATCTCCAACCGGTGATTTCTCCAACTTCTGTGTTCTCCAACTTCTGTATTCTCCAATTGGTGAATTTAATCAATGGAAATTGACTGTGGAATTCTCCAATTGGAAATTTCCCCAATTGGAGAACCGTTTTAACAAAATAGTAATTTTTGATTTTTTTTTAGATTTTAATAAAGTTAATAACTCTTGTACTCAAAACATAAATAGAAATGTTTAAATTGTAATATTTGATTTTTTTTCAATTGCTGATTTTTCCCCCGTTTCGGCTCATATGGAAAATTCTCCAATTGGAGTTTGCCAAAACCCCGCGGGGGATCTGAAATCCAATTGGTGGCCAACGGGAGAAATCAATTTTGGAATTAAATTTTCATACTTCTTAAAACTTTTTTTTTAATTTTACTTCAAATATGTCTTATTTAATGCGCAAACTTTCTATGTGTCACTTTTGAAGTTGATATCTAAGATAATAAAAAAACTAAGTTTGCAATTAAACCGGATTTGCAAACTTATACCCGATGCTGTTTTTTTATAAACTTAAAGAAATAAAGTGACCTAAAGTGATGGTGATAAAAAAGACCCAGCTAATAAAGCCGACATTGGTAAGGATTACAGTAATATGGAACTGTGACGAACAGCAAACTATCAAGAAATATAGTATGCAGTGGAAATGGCTCACATTTGATACAGGCGGTACTTCGGTCAAGTTAATAGCAAATCATATGCATATTCAAACATCAGATAATACGGACAAAAATCAATTGCAATTATGGTGGTATCAATTAAATTTTATTTAACAATGCGGTATTTGTAATTATCATAATAAACACGAAGGTCTCGGTAATTCCAAATCTTGAACGCGTGAATGGCGGATATGACAAACAAAATAGTGACAAAGCTGTTTTTGTTATAACAAATGTTTGCATTCAACAACAACATCGTATGACAATAAAATTGACAAATTACATTCATGTTTAGAAAATGAAATAATACATCACGAAATACTTTGCAACTTCTAGATAAACACTTTGGCAAAGCTGACGATTCCTTGACAACTCAAAGTTTCAAACAATGACTGCATCGTATCTTTGAAAAGTTTTTGCATTAGGTGCTCTGAATTGTATTCCTCGCCTGCAGATAGAGTCGGGATCTCTAATCATTGAAGTACTTGGGATTTACTTAGTTTATTATTATTTGTTTTATTATTAAGTTTCCTCAAGTTAATGTTTACTTTGATAAGATTATATTTTACGTATTTTCTTTATTTAGGATTGTTGGGATAAGAGTGAGGTTTGTTCCCAGGCGGTACCTAAGAATCCTTGATAAACATACATAGTTGTTTTTAGTTTGTATGCACTGTGCTGTTTGCGGAGTTTTGTGCTGTTCTTCCATGTTTTTTGTTTGTGGTGTTTTTGTTTATGTTTTCTATGTCTTTGGCGTTTACCCAGTGCCATTAAAGCGGGCTTATGTTTAAACTTTTTGCTACTGAGCATGTTTCTGTAGTTTTTTGGACGGTGCCCCTCAGGGCCCGTCCTAAGTAGGCACATCAGCCGATCAAACTACAAACCAAAGCATGCCAGTGCGCTCAGTAAATAGTTCGCATCATTGTTTTGAATACACAGCTGATTTAAAGTGGCTGTTACATAGTTTTTTCTAAAATATCTGGGCGAATAGTGAGAGAAGTGGGTCATGTATAATTTATTGACAATTGGTACTGAAATCAAATATTTATATTGATAAATCATTTCGCCAATATTGACTACTTCATGGTAATAGTTCCACTACATTACTACAAAACTGCATTCGGAACTACTCGGCCATTTTACTGTATCGATAAAAATAAATCCGTAAATGTTTCGAACTGAATACTGAAGTACATTGTTGCTAAACATAATTAATTCAATACTTTGAACTATCAAAATATTTTAAAATATATATCATACTGTAGACTCTTTAAGTAGAATCATCAAAATATGATGTGTTAATGGCATGACCCAAAATGACCCGGTTTATCTAAGATGGCGGATGAATCAACACATGTCCGTGGAATTTCCGATGTCAAATCGGATTTAAGGCATCACACTCGAGTTTTACAATGGATTGTTAGTGCTAAAAAGGAGAATTAAAAATAATTAATTGAATAACATCATCACCTTGTGGTCAAATTGGCTGAATTTAACGCAATACAATTAATGACTGATATACATCTGGTGAAAGGTCACCCACTATTAAAAGTAAGTTGCAGTAAAACACGGAAATACAAACTTAGTGAAAATCAAAAAAACAATGACGTCGTTTTGCTTCGTGCCATTAGTAGATGTTAATAATTGTTGCAAATATTGATGTGAAAAATAATGATAATATAAATAACTCGAAACAACTTGCATCTGCGTCCCAGTTGTCATCTTTCTGCATAAAACATACATTACAGTACAGTAGGTATTTCAGATTTTCTTTAAAATTGTGATATTAATGCACCGGTCAATTGTAATCACGGCCACCCCAGGTCCGGGGATATACGGGGAATAGCCGGTGAAATGGGTCGTGTTTATGCTTGTCAGGTGGCCCCACATTGCCGGGTGAATGCGGTGGTTTTGTCTGTTTTAAATACAGCGGGTAATTGGCCTTGCCTAGAGTCCCCGGGGTGCAGGGACTTTGGTGGGGATTTTACCAACTGTTTGTGTCCGCATGGCATGAAATTTAGCCGGTGTTGGCTGTACTGAAAGTCCAAGTCCCCGCTATTCCCAAGATCTGGGGGTGGGGCGGTGGGCGTGGTTACAATTGACTGACCAGTGCATAATTTGGTTCCCTTTATGCCATGTTGATCAGATTCATACCATAGTAAAATATTTTCTTCAACTGTAACAACACTTTAATATTAAACATTGCATTGCAAAATAGGAACACGAAAGTTTCACATAATTTATCTTGAGCCAATATCATTGTTTAATCACACAAGTGTGTATAATTACACAAGTGTTTCATTAAACACTTAAATTCCGATCAGCGTCTGTCAACATAGCATTGCCAAGTGTTTCATTAAACACTTAAATTCCGATCAGCTTCTGTCAACATAGCATTGCCATTTTGGACCTATCTAGCTGATGCGCGTCATCTTGAAACTCAATATACATCAAGTCGAAAATTATAGATGTGTTCACTATGTGACGTGCCATATCAAAAATGGTAAAAAAATCATTCAATGTACAATTAATTGAACTAAATAAACTTAGTGCTTGAAATGTCATTCTTGGCTAGGAGAAAAAGTTGGATGTGGACATGAAGACTCGCCAAAACAAAACTTGTCCAAGACTCTAAAGTTGCTGTTTATTTGGACTAGTCAAGTATTAAACTTTTCAACAAGATAAAGTTACTATAAATGATCAAGCATTAGGACATGGAGCTAGCCTGTCTGTATTATCTGGATGGTGCTAAGCACCTGGTGAGCCTTAAATGCCTTGATTTGAAATCTGCCACTTATTATTCTCTATCACTGACTACACATTTTTCAGGTAAGTGTAAATTACAGTATTTTCTTGTATATTAAAATTAACAATGGTAAAAGATAATGCATAACTTAATTGTGCATGCTGGGGATATCAATATTGTATACATGCATATAGCTAAACGGATATTTACAGTGTTTAAATAGCTCAAAAGGGTCTTACTCAATGAAAAAAAAAATCAAAATACTAGAATGTAGACAGGATTTTGACATTTTTTGGCAATTAATTAAATTCAAAGGTGTAGCCAGGCTGTACTAAATGTGAGAGGCTATGGGATGGGGAATCCCTGTAACCCTAGGAGGTTAAGGGGGGTGGGGCTGCTCCCCACGGAAAATTTTTAAGTGATTTTTAAGGCTGTGTTAGCTATTTAGCACAGAGAAACAATGCTTTCTATAGCTGATCTTCCCTTTAAGGTTTTATTCTGAAGTCAAAACATAACCCTCGACTTTGAAGCCATATTTGGCCATTTTTTTTCATTTTTCAAATTGATGTCACGCATGTGCGTAAGTGTGTAACGCTGGCTACGCCCCTGAAATTGTTCTGTTGCAATTTTGGGCAAATCATTCTCATTGGTATGCCTATCAAGCATCAAACATGTATGTCTAAAAAAGATCAATAAAAACAAGCCATATTACTGAAATGTTCAAGGCCAACAGATCCCCTCAGAGAAAATCATGCATAACCCTTTTATTATGCCCCCCTTCAAAGAAGAGGGGTATATTGCTTTGCACAGGCATGTCGGTATGTCGGTCGGTCGGTCTGTCGGTCCGTCGGTAGACCAAAGCTTGTCCGAGTGATAACTCAACAATTCCTAGACGTATGGTCATCAAACTTGACATGAAGGTTGGGCCTGACCAGTAGATGACCCCTATTGATTTTAGGGCTCATCGGGTCAAAGGTCAAGGTCACAGTGACCTTAAATGGTAAAATGATTGTAAAGCTTGTCCGAGTGATAACTCAACAATGCCTAGACATATGGTCATCAAACTTGATATGGAAGTTGGGCCTGACCATTAGATGACCCCTATTGTTTTTGGGGGTCATCGGGCCAAAGGTCAAGGTCACAGTGACCTTGAATGGTAAAAGGATGTCCGAGTGATAACTCGACAATGCCTGCACCCTTGACCCTCATTCTTGATTTGGAGGTTGGGCCTGACCAGTAGCTGACCCCTATTGTTTTTGGGGCTCATCGGGTCAAAGGTCAAGTTCACAGTGACCTTGAATGGTAAAAAGTTGTCCGAGTGATAACTCAACAATGCCGGCACCCATGGCCCTCATAATTGAATTGGAGGTTGAGTCTGACCAGTTGATGACCCTTATTGTTTTTGGGGGTCATCGGGCTAAAGGTCAAGGTCACAGTGACCTTGAATGGTAAAAGGTTGTCCGATTGATAATTCGACAATGCCTGCACCCATGGCCCTCATAATTAAATTTGAGGTTGGGACAGACCAGTAGAAGACACCTTTTGTTTATGGGGGTCATCGGACCAAAGGTCAATGTCACAGTCACCTTGAATGGTTAAAGGTTTTCCGTGTGATAACTTGACAATGCCTGCACCCATGGCCCTCAAACTTGACTTGGAATTGGGCCTGACCAGTACATGACCCCTTTTGTTTTTGGGGGTCATCTGGCCAAAGGTCAAGGTCACAGTCACCTTGAATGGTAAAAGGTTGTCTGAGTGATAACTTGGCAATGCCTGCACCCATGGCCCTCAAACTTGACTTGGAGAATTGGCCTGACCAGGAGATGGCCCCTTTGGTTTTTGGGTGTCATTTGGCCAAAGGTCAAGGTCACAGTGACCTGGAATGGTAAAAGTTTGTCCGAGTGATAACTCGACAATGCCTGCACCCATGGCCCTCAAACTTGACTTGGAGGTTGGGCCTGGCCAGAAGATGGTCCCTATTGATTTTAGGGGTCATTGGGCTAAAGGTCAAGGTCACAGTGAGTGTTCAGTAAGTTTTGCAAAACAATTATCAATGTTGTCCTCAGACCTTCTTTACTGTGACCTTTTGACCCTCTTTTTTAAAATGTACTGCTTTAAGAATAATTATAAATGTTGTGTTTGGCTGACCATGATTGTGACATTTTCACTTACTTTTTATATTTTGTGGCCTCTGCAATAAAATGTTGCTATGTTTGGAAAACAATTCATCATTGTTGTTCTCGGGTTACTTTAAAGGGACTGTACACCAGATTGGCACCAATTTTTTTTTCCTGTAACGCAACTCAGGACAATTATTTAATAGAATGTGTTAAGCTTTGAATCATAATTATAGCAGTCCAGTGTTGTATCCACTGTGCTACAAAGGCTTACTCCAAATGGGTGGTATTTTAAGCTATATACCTTCGTAGATATACCCAGTAATATTTTTAATGGAAAAATACAAAATCACTGCTTAGCTAAAATAAATTGTTAAATATGTGGTACTTCAGTTAGTAAGATTCAATGCATTGTACACATTTATACCAAGTTTATGTCAGTTTTCGACAATTGTTTTTCTTGCAGATTGATCATCTTGTGCACAGTTGCTTCAGCTAAGGCCTACGTTTTTAATTTTGAGTACAACATTGAACTTTGGACCATGTATACTGTTTTAAAATAAACATCTGTTAATGTTGTGCTTCAGTTATCTTGATTGTGTCCTTTTGGCGTATTTGTTATGCAACTGGAATGAAATTTTGACTATGAAGTAGTTCTGCAAACAAACATTAACGATGATATTGCCTGGTGACCTTTTCATCAACTTTTCAAAGCTACAGCATTAAGATGAATAATTATGTTTGGAAAATAAATATCAAGCTTAGATATTTGGTTTGAAGCATTGTCTAATTGTCCTCACCTAAGAGTGTTCAAATTATGCTTCTATATTCAAGATTAGGTTCCGATAATTTTCTGTGTTTATAAGAGAAAGGACTTAGTTCTATACTTGCAGCAGACCGAACAATGTCACCGTCCATCAGCCCTTTCAGTTCTTTGATTACATAAGTATTGACAATATTGTCAAAAAGTATATCTTGAAAAGGTAGATTTCTAATGATAACTCACTTACAAATTTATCGTATTGGATTGTGAATGGATAAAATGCGTAAAATATCAGTATGAGTGTTTGACATATCATGATTCTGCCATTCCAAATAATGGTGTAACCAACTCGCCGCATTAGAATCAAGAATACATTTTTTGGACCGTAATACGGAATATCATTTACTATATTGATTGAATAAATCTTCCCATTGTTGCTGTATTTTCATTACATATATACAAGTGTATATATACGGATGATTTATACGAGTGAAGAGCGTTTTAGATTTAAGATAACAGTTATAAACTTCCTGATATTGTATACCTACGTTGAACTGTCACCTGTGCAAACTAGAATGAATATTAATCACAGCGCATATCACATATAGCCATTAATACTGTTACATGATATATACAATACATAAATGACGAACGAGAGGGGAAAATTTGATAGTGTGACCGCAAGTTTGTGCGTAACAAATCCTTAAATATAGTGTTTTGCATGTTAATCGTTTTTACGCACTTCAGGCCCTGATACAAGGCTACGTCAATGCATAGCTACACTAAATAAGCCTGGGAATAGAAGCAACATCACTTATACTTTACCCATAATTCGTTCGAATTCCTCTCCCCGGGAGTAAATATGAATGCATTTTATGAAATGCTGCCACATTGACGGTTTATTTGTAAATGGAATTCAATAGATGTCTGTCATGTCTGACATTTGTGTTCTCTTATAGAAAATCAGAAATCAAGCTTGCTCTATTAGTTGAACAAACGTACCTATACTCATCATCCATAATAACGCCCAAAATGGTCCGGAATCCTGCGTACCAAAAACGAGGGCGATGACACCCTCCCAAATGTCAACATTTTACAATATTATCCTTCTTGATAATATTAAAATAACATAAAATATGCAATGGTAGAATATCCAAGTTGTAATGAAAAATCCTATGCAATACGCTCTTTGGAATATTTCAAATATTTTATATCTATTTAGGGAATGTTTGAAACTAGAGCTTTACGAATAACGGATTTCTACATCGTTTATCACTCATCAAGCAATGCAGAAATATAACAAAATATTGTTCGAATGACTTAAGGCGTTGATAACAGTCGAACCCCGTTGGTACAAACTCTCAGGGACCGGCGAAAATACCTCGAGCTTCAGGAAATTCGAGCGAAGCGAAAATGCTTACCTTCAGAAGAAAGAAATCGATCTTTTACATCCAGTTCAAGCCATCGAGGAATACGAGCCAGGAGAGTTCGAGCCAACTTGGTTCGACTGTAACATCTCTTTCATTTGGAGGCAATTATTCTGAATAAAATGCTTGTTTACAGTAACTATGGGCGTACTTACCCGTTGGAATGGCAAACAACAACCCTAATCCAAGTGTGCCACCAGATGCAAGGACACTCCTTGAAGCGTATTTGTCATGTTCGCGTTTCTTCTCATCCATATGTTGAGCTTGAATTTCTTGTGTTTGCGCTTCTTAAAATTTGCTTTTATATTCGTTTTCTTTCTGTTCAATTAATTGAGGAAGAATGATGATTCTCTGCTCCATTTCGTTTACAGTTGTTTCCGCCCTACTGATATCACCTTTATATCGTGTAACCTTTTTTTGCCAATCGTCTAACAATAAAGCCAGGCCCGTGTTTGCGTAAGCGATATCAGACCGAATCTCAGTTAAAAAATGGTGTTGCTGTTCCATCTCATATCACGATGCTTTCAAGACGATTTGAAAATGAACTGAAGCATAATACATATATAATACGTGTAAATAATATTTGGGAAATCTATCTTAATTTTCATGCATTTAATTCATTTTAAAATGTAGATTATAAGTATCTTCCATGGCCGGGAGTGTAAGATATGTTCATTCCGATCCGAGCGTAGGTTGTTTTGCGGAAACGAGGTTTACCGAGTTTCCGCAAAACAACCAGCGCGAGGGTCGGGCTTAACCTATCTTCCACGAAGGGCTATGGTAGATGCTTTTTCTCCTACCTCAGTTAAACAAAATTAAGTAAAACCGTTTTTTTGCTGGAACTCTATTGTGCTTAGTAAAAATAATTGCGTATGGATATGCGATAATTCGTGGTTGTCATGGATATGCGCCCAGTGTTTGAGATTATGTTAATATTCAAATCGGTCTTTAAGTAGTTCTAAGGAGCGTGAAGCATTATTTCGTGAAAGGTCAGTGAAAACTGTTTTATGGCGACATTTTAAGCGAGAAATAATTTTTTAGCGTTCTAAATATTGCCACAAGGTTTCCATGATGCTTCAGACGACAGTCTTCAACAAAGGAGGTAATTATAATGTGGTGACCATTAAAAAGGAGTTACATACGGGTATTTTATCTTCGCCCGTGGGCAAGACAATAAATTCTTGCACAGTTAAATTATTGGATCTGAGGTGGGAGAAATATATATCATATATATTCACCAAGTTTATTTAATCATGCGTATGAGCGGGTTGGATGTATCCTCATGTTGAACAATTGGGCAGAAAAATGATAATAACAAGTTAATTTTAAACATCTAAAATTCATTATTTAATTGATTTACAAATTACAAAATAAACTAGGTTTGTGAAAATAAGTTTACGGAATTAAAACTATGGAGATTCAAAAATATTTGCTTTGTACATAGAGGGCAAGACTAAGATTAAACTGATTTTTTGCATGTATCAAAAAGTATTAATTCAAAGACTTCATCGCAGTTAAATTCTTAAGAACATTATTCATACAACAATATTTGTTGTCCAATATTTATGAAAACTAAACACTATTGCATTGATGCAATGTTTTTCTTGATCAAAACATGGACTACTTTGAAATTGGGTCACATGAGGTCACTTAGGTCACTAGACAAATCAAGTCTTTGAAAAATCGTGTTAGGAACCAAATTGTTGTATTGTTTTGTCATACTTTGTTCAAACTGTGGGCATACTGTTCCCTTTTATGTAGTTTTGTTAGACTAGTGAACTCGGATCCAAAATTAGGTCATAAGGTCAAAATTTAGCGAAAGATAGGGATCAAACAGAGGCTATAAATCCGCTTCAACCTTAATGAACGTGTACCAGTATATTTGCTTCGGTAAAATCTTGTTAGTTTGAAACTATGTCACATGAGGTGAAAAGGTAGGACACTTGGTCAAATCTGAATAAAACCTTGTCGACATGTTTAGATGCTATATTTATGCAATAGATTGGGTCCAATATTTTAAAAATCCATCACAAAATTGCCGTGATGAACTGTTATATTCGTTTTATACTGGTTTACGATGGGTCATTAACTAGGTTCCTATGTCAAGTCTGAATGCTAGACTATATGCAATATCATTTAAGTTCAACACTTGAAAACATATCTGATGTCATATCCAACGTTTATAATTTAGTATTTAACTCTGCAGCCGTATTTCATCTCTCGGTTGGAATATTTCACCAACACTTGATCTCCATTCCATCTAACTTACCTTATCAGGCGGGGGGTATTAATTCAACGAATTTGCTTGTTTTACTTGGTACGTCGATCGAAAGCAATAATGAGAATAGACAAAGAATGTTGATGTATGCCTACAGAATTAGTGCGAATGCATTTTCGTCCGTCTGGATTGTTTCCAGTGCGGTAATATGAATTTCGATGTGACATGAATTGGTCCAGCACAAAACTCAGAATATAATGCAAAATAAGAAATACAAGTAAAAATGAATATGTATATTCTACGTATTCAAAGCAGACCAGTATAGCAAATACACATTAAAACACCATCAATATCAAAATCTGAAATACCAACTGATGCAGTTTTGAATGACAATGAAGCAATAATTCCATATCTTGTGCCACGCGTGCGCGTGTTTGTACGTTCAAACGTACTGCCCGTGTGAAAAAAATCAGTGAAACGTTGTTTGAAAGGCTTTGTTCAATTTCATTCACTAAACTTCTTCTAACGAAGTACGAAGTACTTTTTTTAACTTAATTACTTTACACCCTTTGTCTTAAAAGGTCACTAATTGTTCTTGTACATGTTGTGATGGACATTATTGACAACCAAAATATGTAAAACATCCATATATATATTTATGTTGTAAACTTGTAATATATGCACAATAAAGCAAATAAACAGTCCACAATATTATCAGAACAAAAATGTACCATAATTATGCTTACATTAGCTCATTAATTAGCTCATTCAGTTTAAAACTACAAAATGTATATCCTTTGCCAATGCACTAACTTGTCCAATAAATTAGCTTTGATAAAAAGATTACTATTAGTTTTAACTCAATCTTACCTTAAATTTATCAAGCCGTTTAAAATTTGAAAAATCCCACCTTGTTTTAAAAGGTCTATACCTAAACAAACTCAAACTTTACTGAACACAACTCTCAGAACACATACTACATTCAATACTGAAACGCAATTCAATTTTGGGATACCAAATATATACGTGACCTGGGACGATGTAAACAAACAGTCTCAAGAATTAGCGAAGTTTATACCCGAGATTGTCGTTTCATTGCACTGATGAGGAAAATATCTTAAATGTAATATGAAATATTTAATAAGACACTGCCTTAGACGGGCTCTAGATATGTTATCAACTGCAGAAACTGCTAATGCAGTACATTTTGTCTTAGGTAAACAAGAGTCAAAGGCAAAATTTCATTTTATATGACAAACTATGACTTTGACTACACCAATTGATTATTAAGGTGCATAACAAGTAAGGTTAAGGCATTGCAAAGCAAATTTAATATTTTAAACACAAGTATAATAATTCACCTAATACTGAATATCATACAAGCATTTACAGTTCAAATAAATGATTCCTACTTTAAACATAACAAGGTAAACGAAACAGATTGAGTTTACTTAAAACTAATTATTACAGTTATCTGACAATTAACCTGTACTAAACTATTATAATATGTAAAACAGCATTGTGTATATTTTAGATTTTTAAGGTTCTGCAAATAACCTGGAAAAATGGTTTGACCACCTCAGCAGTTTGAAATGAATATAAATTCCATGTAGTTGATGTTGTTAGCACCATTCCATCATTAAATAGAACAATGTATGCAGAAAGTATGAAAATATTTCATTATCTAAAGTATAAGTTTTTAAACTGAATTATACATCTAAAACATTTAAAAAAAACAAGAGGGCCCTGAAGGCCCTGTATCGCTCATCTGATCTAATACAGATCATCAAGAATAACAATCTGATCAAGTTCCATGAACATATAGTCATATATGTGGCCTCTAGAGTGTTAACATGCTTTTCTTATTACGTGATCTGGTGACCTAGTTTTTGACTGCACATGACCCAGATTCGAACTTGGCCTAGAGCTAATCAATATAAACATTCTGACTAAGTATAATGAACATTAAGTCATAAATGTGACCTCTAGAGTCCTAACAAGCGTTTCCTATGATTTGACATTATGACCTAGTTTTTGACCGCACATGCCCAAGATCGAACCAACTTTCAGGAAGATACAGTGGTAAATGAGACCTCAGGCCTCAATTTCTCGAAACTTCTTAAATCCCTTACAACAGGATTAAGCTAAACTCACTATTTTTGGTTTTCAATAATTTGGATAATATTTACTTCTTTAAGAGTTTTTATACTTTAGATAGGAATTATCTATATGTTAGTTAAATTAAACCATTTTTCATGTATCAAAATTCCATTCAAGTATGTATTTTGAGTAATTGAAATAAGCTACTTAAGCCTGTTAAGCTTGAGAAGTTTCGAGAAATTGGGGCCTAGAGTATTAACAAGCTTTTCCTTCAATTTGACCAGGTGACCTAGTTTTTGACCACACTTGACCCATATTCGAACTTGACCTAGAGATTATCAATATTAACATTCTGACCAAGTTTTCTGAAGATACAGACATAAATGTGACTTCTATAGTGTTAACAAGCTTTTCCTTTAATTTGACCTGGTGACCTAGTTTTTAACCCCAGCTGACCCAATATTAATATATTCCAAGATTTTATTGAGGGTAACATTCTGACCAAGTTTCATTAAGATAGTGCCCGAACTGTAACCTCTAGAGTGTTAATAGTCAAATTATTGCGACGGACGACGATGGATAACTACGACGGATGACGGACACAGGGCGATCACAATAGCTCACCTTGAGCAAAACAAGCACATAGATTATTCAACAAAACATTAGTTATTGATATATATATATATATTCATTTGTCTTTCTGTATGTCTGTCCGTCCGTCCGTCTGTCCGTCTGCCTGTCTGTAAGCCAAGTTATATTCTTCGCTTAGATTGAGACTGTTGTTAATTAACATTATTGCTGTGTTCAACATAGTCATTCTCCCGACATATTTTTACAACAGTATTCGCCTCTCTGGAGGTAATATGTATAATATGTATAATATGTGTATGCACAAGACAGAATTACATTTTTCCAAAGTGGACGTCCTGTAAGAAATCCTTTTGATGAATAGGCTCGAACTCCACTGTCACACAATGTGCCAAGTAAATTCAAGTTAAGTGCATACACTTGATTTCATATCTGGGTGAATTAAAAAAAATGAAGCCAAGACTTGACATAGGTGTCAAAATTGAACATCGAATGTCCAAAGTGATTTTAGTCCATTTTGTATCCAATATATACAAATTTATTTTCTTAAATTCTCAAATGGATACGTTAACAATGAATGTGATGTTTTTAGCATTTAATTATAATTTTAATTAACATTTTATGAACTTGATAACAAATTTTAAAGGAACATATAACCTGAAACAACAAAATTATACTGTTTTTTCCTATTAAAGTAATATCAAGTACATATTTAACTAACAATATGACCGAACATTGATGACAAAATCACCAAAACCTGCGAAATATAACATTTTAAACAATTTGCTGTCCTGTTATTTCATAACAACACTCGAAAAAGTTTGTATATCTTTACAAAGTATTGTGGGATATACATAAAAAGACATGTTTAGAAAAATGTAAGTCAAAATGAAGGTTATTGCATAATTTCATCAAGCCTGAATTAAAATTGACTTTGATACAGCTAATTCAATACATAGCACTTTTTGGACTGTTTTTGTACACTCAGGACATTTAAGTAAATTTGTAACATTATCAAATGACATGACCAACAACATTATGCAACAGTCAATATGTGTCATCAAATCTTCAAAGAATACCCATAACTATATTTTTCAGTACTTTTGATAATTATTTTTTTCATAAATGCATTGCTATTCAAGAGTTACACTATTAAAAAACTCTCTTGCAAGATATGGAAACAATAAAGTGAAGTAATTCTGCAAATTTGATTATAATTAGTTACTTTTGCTTAATTTAAATGATAAGTCAAATATAAGTACAGCTAGATTGCTTATTATCTAGTTTACTTAATCTTTTGGTTTGAAAAAGTATGGGTAAAATCGTATCTAGGACAACAAATAGTTATCAAGATTTCAAGCTTTTCGGTTGACAAGTATCTCTAAGAAATAAAATATTATATCGATTTGCACACAATTAATTCTCTGTTATTCATTAGCAACATTGTTTTATGAAATTTGCCTTTAATCTTTTCTTTAGATAGTGAAGTCCATTGTATACATAAGTAAATGGAGTACTCAGTAGACATTCAAAATTTTGCTTTAATAATTTGATATACAATAGTGACAAACTTGTAACATCTCATAGTATCCAGTTGAGAAAAACAAACATAAAATACTTTCAAAACATTGCTCCTGTCATAGGCACCTGCATTTTCTTTTGTTTTCTTTCTCATCAGTGGGGACAATTACTTTTTTAGTGTTCTGTTGTTTATTTGCTATTTCCTGTTTCTTCATATTTCTGTATTTCCTGTTTTGGATTCTCTCCTTACTTCTAATCAGCTCATCATATTTCTTATAAAGCATTCTCCTTCCTCTTACCTTTTCCCTGTAATTGTTGTTTTAACCTTGAACATTTACTGGCTCTTAATTCGGCAATCTTTGTAGGGTCTGATATTAACCTCAACCTATATTCCCTTAATCTTCTCCTCTCAAACTCTTTTGACACTTTCTTGGTATTACACTCCCCACTCTTAGTTAATTCAACATTTCTGCTCCTTAATCTATATTTAAAGGGGAATTATACAATTAGCCTATCCATACATTCACATGAAATTACATCTGCATGTGATTGGTTCAGTGCTATGTGAAAGAAGCTTGTCGGGTATTTTTATGTCCTGAGTGTACTACTGGTCTGTTATTCAAATGTATACGGTAATTTAATAAATAATAATAAAAATAACATCTTAAATATAATAACATATTTTGAAGATAGGTATGTGTCTGTTTTTTACATTTCATTATGGTCAACGAAAATATATATCATCAAGAGAAAATAAAAATCATTCCTTCATGCATTTATTTTGTATATTTATAAAAAATCTTACCTGTAATTCTTAATACAGATTGATAACCACTTTTCTGTGGTAAGGAAAACTTCAGGGTAGCTAACTTTCAAATACAAGTGCCATGTTTATATCATGGCATGATGGCACCTATGTCAATCAATTGTGTCAAAAAGGTCGTACACTCAGGACAGCATATAGGTTCAAGAAAAAATCAATTCACATCACTGTGTCATCACTGTGTCATCAGATAGGGGATAAATAAATCAGTATGGTTATATGCTATTTGGAAAATAAGTCTGGTGTAACTAATAACTAAAAAAATAATGATCATTGTGTTCCAAATCGTACACTCAGGACAATGCTGAGTCAAGTAATATATTTGGCTGTAGCTAATTCATAAAACAAAAATGATGCCTAATTGTTGTTTTATTTCAAAGTTCAAATATTACATTGATGAAAGAAAATACATTTATACATAGAATTATTCTTAAATTGTAATAATAGACCTGTAAAAGTCAGGTTAGTGCATATTTGCACCTTCAAAATTATTTTACGGTCATGTTCATTTCAAGACTCCCTTACATTGTTTAATCCAAGATGGCTGATAATATACAAATGTATTGATGGCAGACATGCTAATAGATAAATAGCAGTAAACAATTTGGTTATATACCATATATCTTAAGTATTATTCAAATTTTAAAATGGCCAAGACGTTGATATGACACTCGAAAATCAGTACATTCAGGACATTTTGACGACTTTTTTCTTCGGCATTTTTGAACAAGTGAAGCTACCAGAATAAAACTTTCCAGCAGCAACACTTTCAATAAAACACCCTTGATGAGCTTAAAGATGAGCTCATGGACCTCTGTTATAAAAGGTTATGAACAAAATGGAATAGGCTTCATTTTTTTTAATTCACCCATGCCATCTTAGGAATTATTCTTAACAGAGCAATGTAAAATACAATATAGTTATTACCATATCCACATGATATTCAAATAGCATTGTTCAATAAATAGAGAAAACTAGGTTAGTGCCGTGGATGGAAGAAGTTTATCTGGCAAGGCGAAGGAATTTATCTGGTGAGCCGAAGGCGAACTCGATAAAATCCGTAGCAGAGCCAGATAAACTTTCTCCATCAACGGCACTTACCTAGTATTCTATTTATCCTGTTACGTTGTGTTATTAATTAATTATTATCTTTAAAAGTAAGGGGAGCAACTGTGTTTTCCCTGTTGACGTCATCACACTCGGTATCCATGCTTAAATCGCCCCTAAAATAGTTCTCAAAACTGTTCAACTTTTTCAATACGTTTATATTCAAAGTCATTGCATTTTAATACGGCAATATCAATTCAAACCATAAAAAAACTTTGAAAGGGAATAAACATGGATCAGTCTCAAAACATAATCTGATGATGTAACAATATTCCGCAAGTCACAGAGTACAGTACACGGGTCATATTCAAGATCGTGAGTGTTTACAAACAACGCCATTGTTCAATGGATTTAATTCATATTGATAGTGTTGGATGTTCGGAACTGCACCGGCAAAGAGATCATTCATTTCTGTTGTAAGTGAGATTTTGACATACACCACAGAAATGGAATAAACAATCGACGAGTATCGATGAATGCTATTTCACAGTTTCAAGCATTTGCGGGTGGGGTAAGATTTTCACATCACATGTAGATTTTCAGGTCGATTGTTTTGCAAGTGTCATTTTTATGCAGATTGGTGGGAGTTTATGGGCGAGTGATTGTTGTGTTCGATTGGTGGCAATCTATTGATAAGATACTAAAACAGTATTTGTGCTTTTCCTCTGACATTGCAGAATATTGAAAAGAAGTTCGTTTTCGCGGTCACATGACCACCTGACTGTAGATAAACATCACGTGGTCTACTATCCTAATAAACTAAAGTTTACACGGTACCTTGTTATTGAACCGATTTGTATGCAAGTGACAGGATAAACATTGTTTCTTATATTATTAGAGTAACACATTGAATATCATTTGTAGTATTGACCAAAGCAATTGTCTATTTTAAAAAAGTGATAATAAGAAATAATCTGATTTAAATATAAGTTTATTGTTTAGCCAGAATTTTGACCGTCAGAAGGAAATATGAGCACGTGACATATAGTATTTATAACCAGCTTGTACTATATGCAATGCAACAACGATAGAGATGTTTCAGTTAAGATAGACTTATCGTGTATATTACAGCATCTCAAAACACAAACTTGTCAATGTTTACATTTGTCAAAGATCTTGTACCAAAACATGACGAAACATAATCTTTGTTTCATGAAGTGTTATGCGCTCTGGATAGTTGTAGCTAAAGTCGAAAACAGACTGATGACTTGAATTGGAAGTATATGGTCCGTTTAGATTTTTCGTTGCACAGTTATTGTACCGGCAGCCTCCATGGTACCATGTTGCTTACGATTTTACATCATTATCCATGTCCTTGTCTTTCGCACTAAATGACATACCATTTTCGCCATACATTATGTCGTCCATGGTCATGTTTCCAGACACTACACAATTATTTTACATTCATATAATAACCGGTGATGTAAAATCAGAACAAAGTTCTACTGTTGGTGTAATACATGTACATATAATATATGCATGATACTTTTTTTAGGAACAATATACACGATTTGAACAAATTTCGCATTCAACGCAGATGTAATGTATCCATATATAGAGTTAAATTTGAAGGACCACTCTATCAATTATATCCACTGCATTGCACATTTTGCTTATTAGTTATGGACTATGTATAAAGTAAACTGAAACGTATCTAAAACAACAAAACACACACAATAAAAATACATGCTCACTTGCATTATATTGCGTACTAGCTCCAAGATACAGTGTATAGTTTGAACGCTGTCCATCTAGAAAATCTGAATAAACTTCAAAAGCCTTCGTGCCATTGACATCCATAACGTCTATTTGAAGTTCATTCGTCGTTCCAACGGCTAGCAATTCATAAATGTTCCGTAAACCTACAAGTATTATATAGAGAGAATGTGCGACGAACTCTGTAACGTAAAACAGTTGGTAGTATACATTCTAGCTCATCTTTAAGTCTTTATATCACTGTGCGTTCTAAGCGACTTCGGATGTAATTTAATTTACACTAAATGATCACTAGAAACACCGCAATGCGACGAAATCATGTTTTCAATTTGGGCGATCAGAGATTGATGGCAAGTTTTGGGGATCTAAATACAAGCAACGTCCTTGACCTTTACTATGTTCGTACTAAACCATATGTGACCTCGAAGTATATCTCCGCATGACATCATTAAATCACTGATTGTTTCATGTTGAATAATTTCCCTGCGAATTTTGTTTTCTATAAAGTTAAGACAGCTCATCTGTAAAGGGTAAACATAACGAGTTAAACGCTAAAAATTGTATACACATTGTTTTCGGAAATGTATTTGGTGTAATAGGGTCATGCATTGTTTTCGTTCTTGTGGTTACTTTACGGTCATTGGACTACTTAACAAAAACAGATGACTACTAAAGTGCTGACCAATCAGTTAACGATATAGAAATAGAGGAAAACTGCTGACCAATTGCTGACCATATAGATAAATAAGAAATTTCTTACTAGTGTAGTGTGATGAGTTACTTTATGTTCATTATGTTCTATCTGTTTTTAATATTTTATTTATAATGCTATTTTATTGAAGTCGAACCTTAAATTTTATAAAATAGTTTAGCTGCAAGCCACTATCAAACTGGCTTACTACATTCAAGGTCGATCAAAATAGTCTAAACAAATAGTTTCAGGAACTGAGTTCCATTTTGTCATAAATATTGACGCCCTACAATAGATATATAATACAGCATATTGCGTTTCGTGACATTTGAGTGGTGAAAACATTTCTGTATTGAAAAAATTGCACATGTTAAGTCATTTCATGCACTACCAGGGGCGGAGCCAGTAATTTACGTTATATGGTGCCTAACTTTTGACCTGCACCCCAAATGTTTGCATGGGGAGCTGTGGTTACTCAATAAACTTTTAACAATTTGTAGTCGGAAATGGTTCATTTTAAGCGTATTTTATTACTTGTATTCTCCAAAACTGATATATAAAGTGAACTTGGACATTTACAAGGGGGTGCATTTTTTAATATTTGGTCTTCACCACGCACTGTTACTTTGTTATAGACCCTTATATGAGGCGCGTTTTTGCACTGTGGAAGACCCTTATATGAGGCACGTTTTTGCACTGTTGAAGACCCTTATATGAGGCACGTTTTTGCACAGTTGAAGACCCTTATATGAGGCATGTTTTTGCACTGTTGAAGACCCTTATATGAGGCACGTTTTTGCGCTGTTGAAGACCCTCATATGAGGCACACTTTTGCGCTGTTGAAGACCCTTATATGAGGCACGTTTTTGCGCTGTCGAATACCGTTATATGAGGCACATTTTTGCACTGTTGAAGACCCTTATATAAGGCACACGTTTGCGCTGCCGAATACCCTTATATGAGGCACTGTTGAAGACCCTTACATGAGGCAGACGTTGTTTGTGAGTAAAACAAGAAAAACAAGTATAATCAGTGTATTTACTTATTGCATAAAGGAACACACTACTAGTTACACATTAGGTTACTACACATTCAACGATACGAGTATTAAGCATTAATCTAACCTTATATATATATTATGTTTTCGTTCGTCTGTAGAACTGATGTTTAATGACTAAGATTCGATAATAAATACTTATGTGAAAAACAATAAAAACAAACTCAGTAGCAAAAGGTTTAAACTTAAACCCGGTTTCATGGCACTGGAAAAAACTCTCAAAATATCTAGATTGTCTCGTAGAGCCACTTCGACGAATAAAATATTGTTTCTCCACGAGTCTTGAGTCCTTGTTTGAAATTCATTTGAGGAAATCACGCAAATCCGTGCTCACAACCGGTATTGTACTTTACTTAGTTCTTGCGTCTGTAGGAAATCATGCAAATCCGTTCTCACAAACCGTATTTCTTAGTACTTGGGTATGTAGGAAATTACGCAAATCCGTGCTCACAAATCGTATTGTACTCTACTTAGTTCTTGCGTCTGTAGGAAATCACGCAAATCCGTGCTCACAACCCGTATTGTACTCTACTTAGTTCTTGCGTCTATAGTAAATCATGCAAATCCGTGCTCACAAACCGTATTTCTTAGTACTTGGGTGTGTAGGAAATGATGCAAATCCGTGCTCAAAACCCGTATTGTACTCTAGTTAGTTCTTGCGTCAGTAGGAAATCACGCAAATCCGTGCTCACAACCCGTATTGTACTCTAGTTAGTTCTTGCGTCTGTAGGAAATCACGCAAATCCGTGCTCACAAGCCGTATTGTACGCTACTTAGTTCTTGCGTCTGTAGGAAATTATGCAAATCCGTGCTCACAAACCGTATTGTACTTAGTTGTTGCGTCTGTAGGAAATGATGCAAATCCGTGCTCACCATCCGTATTATACTCTACTTAGTTGTTGCGTTTGTAGGAAATCACGCAAATCCGTGCTCACAAACCGTATTATACTCTACTTAGTTGTTGCGTTTGTAGGAAATCATGCAAATCCGTGCTCACAAACCGTATTATACTCTACTTAGTTCTTGCGTCTGTAGGAAATCACGCAAATCCGTGCTCACAAACCGTATTATACTCTCATTAGTTCTTGCGTCTGTAGGAAATCACGCAAATCCGTGCTCACAAACCGTATTGTACTTTACTTAGTTCTTGCGTCTGAAGGAAATCACGCAAATCCGTGCTCACAACCCGTATTATACAATCATTAGTTCTCGCGTCTGTAGGAAATCACGCAAATCCGTGCTCACAACCGTATTGTACTCTAGTTAGTTCTTGCGTCTGTAGGAAATCACGCAAATCCGTGCTCACAAACCGTATTGTACTTTACTTAGTTCTTGCGTCTGTAGGAAATCACTCAAATCCGTGCTCACAACCCGTATTACTTAGTTCTTGCGTCTGTAGGAAATCACGCAAATCCGTGCTCACAAACCGTATTATACTCTACTTAGTTCTTGCGTCTGAAGGAAATCATGCAAATCCGTGCTCACAACCCGTATTATACAATCATTAGTTCTCGCGTCTGTAGGAAATCACGCAAATCCGTGCTTACAACCGTATTGTACTCTAGTTAGTTTTTGCGTCTGTAGGAAATCACGCAAATCCGTGCTCACAACACGTATTGTACTCTACTTAGTTCTTGCGTCTGTAGGAAATCATGCAAATCCGTGCTCACAACCCGTATTGTACCCTACTTAGTACTTTGGTATGTAATAAATCACACAAATCCGTGCTCACAACCCGTATTGTACTCTACTTAGTTCTTGCGTCTGTAGGAAATCACGCAAATCCGTGCTCACAACCCGTATTGTACTTTACTTAGTTCTTGCGTCTGTAGGAAATCACGCAAATCCGTGCTCACAAACCGTATTGTACTTTACTTAGTTCTTGCGTCTGTAGGAAATCATGCAAATCCGTGCTCACAACCCGTATTGTACTCTACTTAGTTCTTGCGTCTGTAGGAAATCATGCAAATCCGTGCTCACAACCCGTATTGTACTTTACTTAGTTCTTGCGTCTGTAGGAAATCACGCAAATCCGTGCTCACAACCCGTATTATACTCTCATTAGTTCTTGCGTCTGTAGGAAAACACGCAAATCCGTGCTCACAACCCGTATTGTACTTTACTTAGTTCTTGAGTCTGTAGGAAATCACGCAAATCCGTGCTCACAACCCGTATTATACTCTCATTAGTTCTTGCGTCTGTAGGAAATCACGCAAATCCGTGCTCACAACCCGTATTGTACTTTACTTAGTTCTTGCGTCTGTAGGAAATCACGCAAATCCGTGCTCACAACCCGTATTGTACTTTACTTAGTTCTTGCGTCTGTAGGAAATCACGCAAATCCGTGCTCACAAACCGTATTGTACTCTACTTAGTTCTTGCGTCTGTAGGAAATCACGCAAATCCGTGCTCACAACCCGTATTGTACTCTACTTAGTTCTTGCGTCTGTAGGAAATCATGCAAGTCTGTGCTCACAACCCGTATTGTACTCTACTTAGTTCTTGCGTCTGTAGGAAATCACGCAAATCCGTGCTCACAACCCGTATTGTACTCTACTTAGTTCTTGCGTCTGTAGGAAATCACGCAAATCCGTGCTCACAACCCGTATTGTACTCTAGTTAGTTCTTGCGTCTGTAGGAAATCACGCAAATCCGTGCTCACAACCCGTATTGTACTCTACTTAGTTCTTGCGTCTGTAGGAAATCACGCAAATCCGTGCTCACAACCCGTTTTGTACTTTACTTAGTTCTTGCGTCTGTAGGAAATCATGCAACTCCGTGCTCACAACCCGTATTGTACTCTACTTAGTTCTTGCGTCTGTAGGAAATCACGCAAATCCGTGCTCACAACTCGTATTATACTCTCATTAGTTCTTGTGTCTGTAGGAAATCATGCAAATCCGTGCTCACAACCCGTATTGTACTTTACTTAGTTCTTGCGTCTGTAGGAAATCATGCAAATCCGTGCTCACAAACCGTATTGTACTCTACTTAGTTTTTGCGTCTGTAGGAAATCATGCAAATCCGTGCTCACAACCCGTATTGTACTTTACTTAGTTCTTGTGTCTGTAGGAAATCATGCAACTCCGTGCTCACAACCCGTATTGTACTTTACTTAGTTCTTGCGTCTGTAGGAAATCATGCAAATCCGTGCTCACAACCCGTATTGTACTTTACTTAGTTCTTGCGTCTGTAGGAAATCATGCAACTCCGTGCTCACAACCCGTATTGTACTCTACTTAGTTCTTGCGTCTGTAGGAAATCACGCAAATCCGTGCTCACAACTCGTATTATACTCTCATTAGTTCTTGCGTATGTAGGAAATCACGCAAATCCGTGCTCACAAACCGTATTGTACTTTACTTAGTTCTTGCGTCTGTAGGAAATCATGCAACTCCGTGCTCACAACCCGTATTGTACTTTACTTAGTTCTTGCGTCTGTAGGAAATCATGCAAATCCGTGCTCACAAACCGTATTGTACTCTATTTAGTTCTTGCGTCTGTAGGAAATCATGCAAATCCGTGCTCACAAACCGTATTGTACTCTATTTAGTTCTTGCGTCTGTAGGAAATCATGCAAATCCGTGCTCACAAACCGTATTATACTCTCATTAGTTCTTGCGTATGTAGGAAATCACGCAAATCCGTGCTCAAAAACCGTATTATACTCTACTTAGTTCTTGCGTCTGTAGGAAATCATGCAAATCCGTGCTCACAACCCGTATTATACTCTCATTAGTTCTTGCGTCTGTAGGAAATCACGCAAATCCGTGCTCACAAACCGTATTATACTCTCATTAATTCTTGCGTCTGTAGGAAATCACGCAAATCCGTGCTCACAAACCGTATTATACTCTATTTAGTTCTTGCGTCTGTAGGAAATCATGCAAATCCGTGCTCACAAACCGTATTATACTCTCATTAGTTCTTGCGTATGTAGGAAATCACGCAAATCCGTGCTCACAACCCGTATTGTACTCTACTTAGTTCTTGCGTCTGTAGGAAATCACGCAAATCCGTGCTCACAAACCGTATTATACTCTCATTAGTTCTTGCGTCTGTAGGAAATCACGCAAATCCGTGCTCACAACCCGTATTGTACTCTCATTAGTTCTTGCGTCTGTAGGAAATCACGCAAATCCGTGCTCACAAACCGTATTATACTCTCATTAGTTCTTGCGTCTGTAGGAAATCACGCAAATCCGTGCTCACAACCCGTATTATACTCTCATTAGTTCTTGCGTCTGTAGGAAATCATGCAAATCCGTGCTCACAACCCGTATTGTACTCTCATTAGTTCTTACGTCTGTAGGAAATCACGCAAATCCGTGCTCACAACCCGTATTATACTCTCATTATTTCTTGCGTCTGTAGGAAATCACGCAAATCCGTGCTCACAACCCGTATTATACTCTCATTAGTTCTTACGTCTGTAGGAAATCACGCAAATCCGTGCTCACAACCCGTATTATACTCTCATTATTTCTTGCGTCTGTAGGAAATCACGCAAATCCGTGCTCACAAACCGTATTATACTCTCATTATTTCTTGCGTCTGTAGGAAATCACGCAAATCCGTGCTCACAACCCGTATTATACTCTCATTAGTTCTTACGTCTGTAGGAAATCACGCAAATCCGTGCTCACAACCCGTATTATACTCTCATTATTTCTTGCGTCTGTAGGAAATCACGCAAATCCGTGCTCACAAACCGTATTATACTCTCATTAGTTCTTGCGTCTGTAGGAAATCATGCAAATCCGTGCTCACAAACCGTATTATACTCTCATTAGTTCTTGCGTCTGTAGAAAATCACGCAAATCCGTGCTCGCAAACCGTATTGTACTCTACTTAGTTCTTGCGTCTGTAGAGTTATCGGATACACACTGACTGGTCAAATAAGGCGAAACTAGAAACAATAAAGTCAACGCAGTATTTGTTCTTTGAATGTTTAAATTATCGTGTATGTTAAAAATGTGCTTGGAACGTAGAAGTATATACTAGGGAGTCCTCCGACACATTAAAGCGGTGGTTTATATAGTTACTAACTTCAATCACCTTTGGTTATTACAAGAAGCAATATACATCTCGATTCAGATAAACTCGCTATTAGTTTGTTATTTTTTCATCAATATTGACAAAACATAACGCAGGCTAAAGGAAAAATATACACGATACTCGGTTCCTGAGCGATATTTTGAGCACTTTATATTTTTATCACAAAACGTGTACAAATGCACATGTATAAAATAGTGTTTGTTATAGCAAAATCCAGATGACTTTTCAAAGAAATATATTAATTTGTATATTTACCATATTTGCGTATCAAACGAAAGTTCTGGAATGTATTTTCTATCCACAGCGTATATATTTTTCTACAAATAAGGCTCAATGACTTTAGAAATGTGCAATTTATATATTTTGTTATTACAAAAAGCCAAAATAATTTGGTAATAGCAAAAATGGTTTTGGGTTAACAGTGGTCAAACTCTCAACTTGTCATGAGTCCAACAGGAACATGTTTGCCAATGATTACTAGAAATAAAAACAGTAGATATGAGCAGCGGTTAATTTTTACAGGAATTTAAGAATTATATATGACAAATATATATGTCACTCGATTAATTCACCAGGAAACTCACCAAAACAAGTTACTCACTCTACATTAGCTCGTCCTTTTTTTTACAAAAAGTAGAGGTATTGCGGTATCTGTCGCCTCCAAGTGGGAAATAGCTTACCTTTTTCTTGTATGAATTTTAACTCTGAACAACAACATTCCAATGCAACTTGGAACACATATTTATTAATGTAATAGTTGTTATATGTTGTTTTTTTCAATATCAAACATGATTAAATGCATAATGACAATACAAGCTCTTGTCTTCAAAAAGCGTATGCATTTCACATTATTGTAATGTCAATGGCCATATGGTTATGAAAACGTAAATATACATCGATCAAATGTTTAAGACAGCCATTAAAGTAATATTTACACCTCAACTTCCATTCCTTAAATAAACTGCCTTTCGGCAATTGCGGTTATCCTTCGGACACCACACACTTTAACCACCCCAACTGCGTTCATATCCCGATAATGACATCAACCCCGCAATTCATTCCTTAATAAAAAAAGTTTTTACTTTTAACATTGGGAAAAATTGACTGAAGATCTCCGAACGTAAATTAACTTTATTCTAGAATCTATTTAATACAAATTGCTTTATTTTCAATCGATGTTTTTTTTAAAATTAATTATTCATACATTAGCTTTAAACTTAGGGGAAAACCATTTCTTAAAAAGTGTGTAATGCATGTTATCTTCGTTTTGTCTGTTTTGAAAATGGGGCTAGATAACTGGAAAACCCAGTTGAAAAAAATGAAGGCATATCATATAACACATCAATATAGTTTGAAGATAAGATTGAGGAAAATACATAAAATAGTACAACAGTCTACAAGCATTAAATTGTACAACTTAAAACTGAAAATGGAAATATATTTGAAAGAAACTCTATACAGTGTCACACAGTCGCTTAGCTAACAATAGCTACAAAACTTCAGGAATTCCATTATAATTCATTATGAATATCCTTCCAAATAATGACAAACATTTCACATAATATATTGTTGCATTCAGTTGTATGTGATTTTTGTTTAACAAACATCGATGCAAACATCCATATGTTTTGGAAATGTCACATTTTGCAGACGTTTTGGATGAATTCAGAATATTCATAACAAATTCGTTTAATGAAGTTAGCTTAAGAGAACCTTCAAACACAACTTTAAACTTTTGTGCCTTAATGCCAAACAAAGAAAAATGGGTATCAAATTCATTTCATAATACTTTCAGCAAAATATTTCATCTTTAAATAACAATATCAAGGAAAGACACAAAGTGAAATAGAAATTATAGTTTACTGTTTCAAACAGTGGAATAATATTTTGATATTTTTACTATTTTGAAATTTTAGTCCGCTCACAATTTCAAATTAAATATCAGCGCAAACAGAGCTGGGACACAAATTCAATTCTCTGTAATGTCGATTTGTTCACATGCGATTTTATGCCATTTTCTGAAACTATGCAATATACCGAATTTTAAAATTCTTTTTAAGCATATAATTTGAATTAATTCGGAAACGCCAAAAGTAAATATTTCCGTCGTGGTTTTGTAACTCGTAGAAATATAGCTTAAGGAGATCACTCGGTGAAATATAGCTAAAGGTGCTCACTCGGTGAAATATAGCTTAAGGTGCTCACTTGGTTAATTATAGCTTAAAGTGCTCACTCGGTGAAATATAGCTTAAGGTGCTCACTCGGTGAAATACAGCTTAAGGTGCTCACTCGGTGAAATATAGCTTAAGGTGCTCACTCGGTGAAATAGTGCTCACTCGGTGAAATATAGCTTAAGGTGCTCACTCGGTGAACTATAGCTAAAGGTGCTCTCTTGGTGAAATATAGCTTAAGGTGCTCACTCGGTGAAATAATGCTTAAGGTGCTCACTCGGTGAAATATACCTTAAGGTGCTCACTCGGTGAAATAGTGCTCACTCGGTGAAATATAGCTTAAGGTGCTCACTCGGTGAAATATAGCTTAAGGTGCTCACTCGGTGAAATATAGTTTAAGGTGCTCACTCGGTGAAATATAGATTAAGGTGCTCTCTCGGTGAAATATAGCTTAAGGTGCTCACTCGGTGAAATATAGCTTAATATGCTCACTCGGTGAAATATAGCTCAAGGTGATCACTCGGTGAAGTATAGCTTAAGGTGATCACTCGGTGAAATATAGCTTAAGGTGATCACTCAGTGAAATAAAGCTCAAGGTGCTCACTCTGTGAAATAAAGCTCAAGGTGCTCTCTCGTTGAAATATAGCTTAAGGTGCTCACTCGGTGAAATATAGCTTAAGGTGCTCTCTTGGTGAGATATAGCTTTAGGTGCTCACTCGGTGAAATATAGCTTAAGGTGCTCTCTCGGTGAAATATAGCTTAAGGTGCTCACTCGGTGAAATATAGCTCAAGGTGCTCACTCGGTGAAGTATAGCTTAAGGTGCTCACTCGGTGAAATACAGCTTAAGGTGATCACTCAGTGAAATAAAGCTCAAGGTGCTCACTCGGTGAAATAAAGCTCAAGGTGCTCTCTCGTTAAAATATAGCTTAAGGTGCTCACTCGGTGAAATATAGCTTAAGGTGCTCTCTTGGTGAGATATAGCTTTAGGTGCTCACTCGGTGAAATATAGCTTAAGGTGCTCTCTCGGTGAAATATAGCTTAAGGTGCTGACTCGGTGAAATGTAGCTTAATGTGCTCAATCGGTGAAATAGTGCTCACTCGGTGAAATATAGCTTAAGGTGCTCACTCGGTGAAATATAGCTTAAGGTGCTCACTCGGTGAAATATAGCTTAAGGTGCTCACTCGGTGAAATATATTAAGATCCATTACTATGAAACATTTCTTTTATGAAATTTGCACTGTTTTGAACATTGAAAATTCCTTTTTTCGAATGATAAATATTAATTATCCTTCGGAAATCATATACTAAATCTGTATATCAAACCCATTTCATCCCCTCCTTATGCTCAGTATTTTCCATATTCTGTTTGATACAAATAAAACACTTTAAAGTGACACTCTTATTCAAAATCAATACATACACATGTATAACAGACATAATATTTGTGTAATAATATTTAACTACTTACTAAAGAATACATTTTTTGAAACTAATAATTACTGATAACAATTTTATAATCATGTATTTCAATAGCTGAAAACACAAAAATACTAAATGATTGACGAGTGCTAAAGATTTTCTGTGATCTACTATCGTTTTATAAGGTAGAAATAACGTGTTTTCTGCCCCTTTCTTTCATATTAAACTCGATATCCCTCATACGAATCATTGTTTTCGACATTTATTTATCCTTTCTGGTATATTAAAACAATTGTTTTGAGTGTGGTAAATTGTATTTGGTAGTAAGAGTGCATCTTAAATAAGATGTACAACAAACGCAATGAAACTAAGAATAGATCAAATTGGCCTTATGAAATAGATGCGCCGCCGCAGTGTATGTAAACCTAGTGACTATAAAAACCGCTGCTTTGCTGGATCGAAAGCCTTCTACGTTTGCGGCACATTTTTAACATACAAGGAAACTTTAACGATCAAAACAGCAATACTGCATTGACTTAACTGTTTCCAGTTTCGTCTTATTTTACCAGTCAGTGTTTATCTGTTCACACTACAGACGCAAGATATAAGTTAAATTTAATACTGTTTGTGAGCTTCATTTCACGTGTTTTACTCAGATAAATTACAAGAAAGACTCGAGACTCGCGTCGGAAACAAATTTTATTCGTCGAAGTGGGTCTACATTTAAATCATTATCGTCTAGGACACTTTTTCATCGAATCCAAGAGATTGCACATCATTTCTACAGACGCACGATATAATAAAATCTATTAAACAAAATACAGCTTCGTACCATTATGGCGTCTTCATTTACATCGGTGGACAAAATTTTTAGACAATTAAGTTACTTGGAAGCAGTCCTTGGATGTTTGGGATTTTTACTAAATGCCGCAAGTGTACTGATTTTATTACGTCACAAAAAACGTGACGCACTTCTGACAATAACAACGAGTTTGTCTCTATCAGATATGCTTACAGGACTGTTTCATATCGTTGGACTGATCCATCCGTACATGGATTTTTTGGCCTTCGGGACAAATAGAATACGTGGCATTATATTCATGAAATCCGTGAATGAGGTACAAACGGGTTTTAACACGGCATCTGAAACAGTGGAATATTTCGATTCTGGAATCCTTTATAATAGGTTTGAGTATCAGTACATCAATGGTATCCTTGTACGGAGAAACATTTCTGGTGTGTTTAGTACGAATGGAACCTTCCAACAAGTTTTGATGAATCACTTTGTAAACAATCCTGGAGCTTTTAATGACAATTTGTCGCAATTTGATTTAGTTTTAGTATTGATTAATTTGTGTTACACTATCCCTTTCTTTTCTTGCATTTTAAATATGCTTGGAATATCTGTTTCAGTTCTTATTATTGTTATTAAACCCCTTAAACATAGCATCATTCTTTCAAAATCAAGAGTGCAAGCGTACGTCTGTATTGTTTGGGGTTCAGCCTTGTTATGCAGTTTGTGTTTATGCATTTATGCCGTTTGTTTCAGTCAGTATACACACATCCTTCAATTGACCGATATGTTATCATCTTGCTTATCGGTGACAAGTTGTATTGCTTTTTTTGCATTTACTTTGATATATTCAGTTATAGTGTATGTAATTAATTGCCGCACTGACTCTCAACTGTCAAAGATTAAGCGCCGCAGAAGTCTCAAGAGTGTCCTTACTGCTACTGCCATTGTAGTCAATTACTTTTTTTGTTATATACCATTTTTGTGGTCATTCATTGTCGAAATCATATTCGGTAACATTGACCTGAATATAATGATACGTGTTATGCCGCTCTTCGCTTCTTTACATACGATACTAGATGCATTTGTGTATGCGTTTCGTTTACCAGCCGTTTCAACAAAGATTGCTTTAACAATAACATGCATAAGAAATATTTTCAAAACGCCAACCTGCAATGAAAATGTCCGTGGACGCAGGGGTGTTGATCGTGTTAAAGAGCTTGAAGACGAAGTAGAACGGAAAGCTACAAAAATAACACCAGAGAGAAAATGACCGCCCGAAAACTGAATGGGGACGCAGGGGTGTTAAAGAGCTTAAAGACGAAGTAGAACAGAAAGCTACAAAAATAACAACTGAGAGAAAAGGACTGCCCGAAAACTAAATGGGGACGCAGGGGTGTTGATCGTGTTAAAAAGCGTAAGGACGAAGTAGAACAGAAAGCTACAAAAATAACAACAGGGAGATAAGGACAGCATCAAAACTAAACAGTGAGGTGTTTGACTCACATATAAGCCGATTACATGTATTTATATTATGCCTGGTAATTCCATATACTATTTATATCATGAAAGGGTGAAAGGGTGTTCTTTGTCAGTGAAGGATATGTGAAAAGTATATCCAAACTTAACTGCAGGTAATACACCAGTCAATTGAAACCACAGCCCCCAGATCCAGAAATAGCAGGGTCTTTGACTTTCGGTTCAACCAAGCCCGGTAAAAATCCCGGCCTACGGGGACGAACTGCTGGTTAAATCCCCGATAAATGCCCCCATCACCCCAGGGACTCTAAGACAGACTCATTCCACGTTATTTTTGGCGCGAAGACAAAACCACCGCATTCAGCCGGCACTGCGGTACCACCTGGATGGTAAAAACAAGTCTCATCTCCATGGCTATCCCCGATATACCCCCAACCTTGGGGAGGGGGGGGGGCATGATTACAATTTAATAGTGCATAGGGGGCATGGTTTCAAATAATAACTACATATCATTACGTGGTCCATGATTTCCAATGAAAATGATCGCTTAAAGCCTCTTTAGGAGTTTGTTAACGTTCAAGAAAACTTTAAACTTTACTTCGTCAAAGATGTTTTGGCTTTTATTTCTACATTATGGTTATATATTATTGGATAACCAGGTATAGAAATTTCTGATTTTTTTTGTGAAAAACTTAACACTAAAATGTAACCCTTCTGACACTTATATGATATTATTTTTGATATTACCAGGCATAACGATTTTCCTATTGTGTGTTGAATACTTAAACTAAAGTGTGAACTTTCTGACAGCTGCGAAATTCTGTACATGAATATAATGCAGTTCAAATATATTTATATCAGTGTTATAAGCATAAGGTAGATTTAAGTTTTTAGTTTTAATACTCCGCCTTATGCATTGAACAGTCTTGATAATTGACACTGATTGCAGACCTTTATACGGTATCGTTTTATGCTATATTGTTGTATGACATTTCGAAGATGTAAGCTTTTAATATCAAAACTTTTGAATTAAAACAAAATTGAATTTAATTAAGTATGAAGTATAATAAGGTGTATTCTTTGTCGACTTTGTCGCCAATCATGCTTCTTAAACGTTGTAGATATTTACACTATTCGTATGGTTGAATAATGGTGACCATTGTGAGCAAGTGTTTTTATTGTATATTTCCAATATGTTGTATACGTGCAAATGTTGCCCTATGTGGGGCTTTTGCTTTATAGAATGTACTCAAAGTAGAATTTATTTATTTAAAAGGATAAATACTTTATGTATACATGTTCGCTATTTGTATACGTAAGTCATTTAGTGTTAGAATTTGGTCACGGGAATTGTTGGCCTATTTCAAATATATATTGTGTGTCATATCTCTTTGATAAACTTTCCTTTTTTCTGTATAAAATGCATTGTAATGTTGTTGTTATTGGTAATTAGTGTGTTTCTTTATCACTAAATAGTACGATTACCATCAGTTGATTCACACATTTTGTATTCATACAGTCATATTCCTGATAAAGGGAATGCAAATTGTCTTCATTTATTTCACAAATTTCTTCTTTCTTGCCTTGAAAAGGAAGTTTAAATCTGAATATGAAAAAAGATTAATGCGCTTACGCACAGACTTCGGTAATCTCCGAATATTTCCGTTCAGTCTGTTTTCACAGTAACAATTCTCCCGTTAGTTGTTCGTAAATATGTCAACCATTACATTTTTTGCATTTGGATAATAGTTCAAAACCTATTTTATAGAGGTTTTTATGTGGTTATTAGTGTTGTACATTATCAGTATATTTGTAACTGTTGTGCAATTGGTAAAATAAACAACTTGAAAACGAGGCGATACATCCTTTGTTTCTTTAGCATAATTTGGGGACTCCATATGAAAATAAAAAGTAATAATGGGCAAACCAAAAACAAAAACAAGAGAAAAACAATGTAGTAGACACTTACATGTAAATTAAGATTCTGGCCATCGTTTTCTTAAGGTATACATTTATTTTACAATGATCATGACACAAGTTATTTCAACAGTTATGTTTTAATAAACCCTAATTGGTACGGCGTTACGCGAGTGTTTGGTGATATGTTATGGGACAACATTAGTATCCGGAGGGATCCCACTTATCCGACTTGTTGACCATCAACCAAACGCACATGCGCTCATTCAGAGCGTTTTTGGTGTATACAAGGGAATTGTCGATGGTAATTTCGAAGACCAGTCTGAAACGGTTGGAATGGACAACCATACCAAATATCATAGCGTTATACATACATATTTTAGAATTAACTAATTTGAAGTTAGTTTGCAAATGAAAACATAAAGAAAATGGACAACATAACGAGACAAACCTTGACTCAAGTGAAATTAGCAGTTAATGCATTATATGTTGCGTAAAATTGCAATAATGTACCACATATAAAAAATCGAAAGAGCATAAGATTCGAGGAAATTGCTGAATATTTACAATATATCAGATTGATTTCGATAAAAAAAAAAAACAGCGTTAGTCTATTTCACATACCAAATATTTATTTTGATAAAATATCGTGACAATTACAGGGACAAGCCAAGTTGCCAAGCAACTTATAATGACCCTGTTTAATGACAGACTGTCAAGGCAAAACAGGCACTAAATGTGAGACGAACAACGTACAAAACAACACAGACATACAATGTGCATGTATCACAATGATTTCTTTGTACTAAAGGTGATCATCCACGCTTAGCTCGAATTAATGGAGGCTCCCGGGATTATCGCCTTGGTCCCTGGGAGCTCGAGCCTTTTGGGTTCGACTGTATAAGCATATAATGGGGATACCGCCTTGGTCCCTGGGAGCTCGAGCCATTCGGGTTCGACTGTATAAGCATATGATGGGGATACCGCCTTGGTCCCTGGGAGCTCGAGCCATTTGGGTTCGACTGTATAAGCATATGATGGGTATACCGCCTTGGTCCCTGGGAGCTCGAGCCATTTGGGTTCGACTGTATTTAGCATATGATGGGTATACCGCCTTGGTCCCTGGGAGCTCGAGCCATTTGGGTTCGACTGTATAAGCATATGATGGGTATACCGCCTTGGTCCCTGGGAGCTCGAGCCTTTTGGGTTCGAAGGTATTTAGCATATGATGGGTATACCGCCTTGGTCCCTGGGAGCTCGAGCCATTTGGATTCGACTGTATTTAGCGTATTATTGGTATACCGCCTTGGTCCCTGGGAGCTCGAGCCATTTGGGTTCGACTGTATTTAGCATATGATTGGTATACCGCCTTGGTCCCTGGGAGCTCGAGCCATTTGGATTCGACTGTATAACCTTATGATGGGTATACCGCCTTGGTCCCTGGGAGCTCGAGCCATTTGGGTTCGACTGTATTTAGGATATGATGGGTATACCACCTTGGTCCGTGAGAGCTCGAGCCATTTGGATTCGACTGTATAACCTTATGATGGGTATACCGTCTTGGTCCCTGGGAGCTCGAGCCATTTGGGTTCGACTGTATTTAGCATATGATTAGTATACCGCCTTGGTCCCTGGGAGCTCGAGCCATTTGGGTTCGACTGTATTTAGCATATGATGGGTATACCGCCTTGGTCCCTGGGAGCTCGAGCCATTTGGGTTCGACTGTATTTAGCATATGATGGGTATACCGCCTTGGTCCCTGGGAGCTCGAGCCATTTGGATTCGACTGTATAACCTTATGATGGGTATACAGCCTTGGTCCCTGGGAGCTCGAGCCATTTGGATTCGACTGTATAACCTTATGATGGGTATACTGCCTTGGTCCCTGGGAGCTCGAGCCATTTGGATTCGACTGTATAAGCATATGATTAGTATACCGCCTTGGTCCCTGGGAGCTCGAGCCATTTGGGTTCGACTGTATAAGCATATGATTAGTATACCGCCTTGGTCCCTGGGAGCTCGAGCCATTTGGGTTCGACTGTATTTAGCATATGATGGGTATACCGCCTTGGTCCCTGGGAGCTCGAGCCATTTGGGTTCGACTGTATTTAGCATATGATGGGTATACCGCCTTGGTCCCTGGGAGCTCGAGCCATTTGGATTCGACTGTATTTAGCATATGATTGGTATACCGCCTTGGTCCCTGGGAGCTCGAGCCATTTGGGTTCGACTGTATAAGCATATGATGGGTATACCGCCTTGGTCCCTGGGAGCTCGAGCCATTTGGATTCGACTGTATAAGCATATGGTGGGTATACCGACTTGGTCCCTGGGAGCTCGAGCCATTTGGATTCGACTGTATAAGCATATGATGGGTATACCGCCTTGGTCCCTGGGAGCTCGAGCCATTTGGATTCGACTGTATAAGCATATGATGGGGTTGCCGCCTTGGAATGGTCAGTGACGCAGTAGCTCACTGGGTTGAAACTAGTTAATTTGTGACTTTAATTCACGTACTAAGAACAAACAGGATTATATTACGAACAGTTTACTTGTAAAGGCGCTAGTGTTTTGGATTATTTTATTTTTAGTTCGTCGCTGTCGCATTGACTCTAATGCGGCTAGTATAAACTTATAATGTCAGAAATCCGAATGTAAAATTTTAAATAACAAAAATGATCTTAGGTTGTTTTGTGGTAAAATCACTGATAAGGTCTCATGGGTGCTTACATTTTGACATATCTAATACACAATTTATTTCTGAGATGTACATAAGACTTACAGCACATTAAAAAGTGGTATTCAGGTTCTACAATATTCTGTGAACATAATTTAATAATTCTGTTTCCCTCAATGTTGCCCTAATACTATAGTTGAAATTTCGTTTTCCTGTCTCGATTTTTCGTTGTTTTTGTCGTTCGATTAGAATAATTGTATTTTTAGTCTACTTAATATTAAAACGTGTTTTCTTTAACTTATACAAACTGGCATAACCTTTGAACTTTTAATACCAATTGCAAAATATATAATACCTCTCAGAAATCATGAAGACGAATATCGCTGATTTATCATCTTGGGATTTATTAATTAATAAAAAAGCCATAGAAAATATAATTCGCGGAATTGGTAGAAAAAGATCCATGGATGTTAATTAAAATGTTTGATTTTTTTTTTTGCAATTAATGGTAATTCATATACAAGTCAAGTCCGTGTCCGTTGATTTATATATGAAGAAGTCTTAGAAAATCTTATTAGTGAAAAGAACATAATAATAGAAAAAAGAAGAACGCCTCATGGGTGATAATTAATGTTGTTTTTTGCAAGGAAAGGTCATTGATATACTAGAAGCTTGGGGGACAGCACCGGGAAAATAATTAATTTATGAAAAGGTCATGCCGAAATAATAGAAAAAAGAAGAAAGAAATGTTGCTTTAAATTAATGTGTTGTTTGTGTTTTGTTTGAAAACATTTTTTTTTAATTCCCGCGTAGCTTGTCGGTTGTTGTCCAAAAAGGTAAAGATATTAATCGTCTAGGGACAGTATAAGAAAATTTATAAATTTATAAAAATAAAAAAACAACTTTGAAAATGCAGTTAGAGGAAATAATATTAAAAATGTTGCTGTTTTCGCAAAAAGGTACTAGATTAAGTATTTTATTTAGTGACCATCCGAAGCTTAAATATCGTTATACAAAAGTAGTAATCATATTAATTAAAAATCTTTGAAAATAATGAACTGTTTTATTTCTATTAGTCTTTCTGTAAGGTACTGACGTGGAAAAAAACAGTTTTGGTGAAAATGTAAGGTTAAATCAAGAGCTATACGTGTTTTTTGCATATGGCCTCAATATCACGAAAATACTTAAGTCAAATCTCAAACTCAATCTCAACTCATTTTACCATACCATACAAAATTTATTGGATTTTTTCTTTGAATATGTTGATCAAAAGCTTTGGTCTAGATTCCGATTGAAAACTTTTTTTATTGCCAAAAAGTAATTGAGTTCAATTCATTGCTTTTTAACACACACACACATACACACATTCACTTTTTATTTTGTCACGGTAACATATCGTTACAACAGACATGTAATAATATATACAGGCAATTGGGTAAACAACATGACGGAAAATAACAATTGAGGCAATTTTACCACCGGGTACAGTGACAAATCGCTAACAGGCATGATTAAGGAAATCAATGTAATACAAAGTTGTACAGCTTAAAATTTGGCATGTATACTAACAGATCTGTTGTAAAAACAAGTCCCTTAAACTCGGGATATTTTATGAATGGAAATTCGCTTCGTTTCGTTGGCTAACGGTACAAAAAGCACGTGCAGAAAATTATCAATGGTGTAAGTGGTCTTGGACTACAAATTTAATATGAGATTATTTAGATTTAACTAGTTATGAATAATGGACTTAGTAGAGATAATGATCGGTGCGTGATTAGGAATATAAGCCTGGAGGTAAGAAGAAGTAGAGTTATCAATAATTGTTAAAATTTCACGTGATTCATCAGATATCTGGCGAACTTTGACAGATTAACGAGAGTTTTTTTATTACTTGTACTTAGGAGCTCGCTATATTTTATCATATTTGGATGCTGCCAATAATATCGTGAAATGAAGCTTTTTCTTTGATCCTGGAAAATTGTGCACGTTAATATGTAATGGTAGCTGTCGCCAATGTCTGACTGACAGAGCGGACACTGCCTGTGCGCGTATTCTATTCCTTGCCATGCTAAAGTTTCAACTGGAAATTTAAAATTACATGATCTAAGTTTGTATAAATTTAAAGCATGATTTAGTGGAATGATAGTTAAATACTTCTCTTGTGTAATCGTTTGCTTAAAGCTATTATAAAATATTCCTTTATTGGACGATCTCATTTTTTCGTGCCAAAATTGTAAGTACTGGTCTTTTAATATTTTCGTTATACTATAACTTGTGAACTTAACATTTACATTTATTTGATTTTCGAACAAATTTGAATTACCAGTGGTGTCAAAAATAAACTTTATATAATAAAGCCATTTAAAATTTAGGTTACTTTGTCGCATCGAGCGGTAAACAATTGATGCATATAAGTCCTCAAATAGTACTAGTTTGCTCCAATAAGCAATCATTCTATTTTGAATTGTAATTTTAAGCGGTTCTCTGCCAAGCTCGCCATATAACATATATGCAGGTGTACTTTTCCTTGAATTTGTTATTTTCCTTAAAAAATCTAGATGAATTTTTTCATAAATTTCGGTATTCTCAAATCCTAGGATTTCACAAGACTAAGTTAATATAGGAACAATAGTATGATCAAATAGTTTAAGTTGAAGATCAATTGGTAAATCAAGTTTATTAATTCTTCTGTATAGGAAATGAAGAGCCTTTTTTGCTTGTTGGGATAAATGTTCTTTGGATTTATTAAATTTCCCAGTTGGGCTAAATACCATTCCTAAATACTTATAGTTATCAACGATTTCTAGCTCTTTGTTGTTCAGTGTAAATCTATAATGTCTCCACGATCTTCTGTTCGCCCCAAATATCATGACCTTTGTTTTGTTTATGTTGACCTCGAGCTTCCAATGCTGACAATATTCGTTAAAATCACTAAGGCATTTCTGAAAATCATTTTGCGATCTGGCCAGTATAATTGTATCATCGGCGTACAAAAGGACAAGAATTTTTAAATAGTTCGTTAAATCTTCTACTAAATACTCAATCGTTACTCCATCATTATTCCTAGTATCCAGAAATTCGTACAAATCATTTAAATAATAGGAGAAAAGTATTGGAGAAAGATTTTCTCCTTGGCGTAAGCCTATGTTACAAGAAAAAGTTGCGGAACTATTTCCATTTAGTTGAACGCAAGATTTGATGTTCAAGTACATATTACGCACAATTCTAAGAATCTTGCCGTCTATGCCCATTGAAATTAATTTTTGGAATAATTCAATTCTAGGGATGGAGTCAAAACAACGTTTAAAATCGACGTACCCAACAAATAGCTTTTGTTTCTGTAATCTTAATAATTCTGTTAAAAAGTGTAAGGTAAAAATATGGTCCGAGGTGGAATGATTTTTCCGGAAACCTGCTTGATTTTCAGAAATAATTCTGTACTTATCCGAAAATTTAGTTAACCGTTCGTTAAGCACAGCTGTAAATAATTTTCCTTAGCAACTTAAAATTGTTATCGGACGATAGTTTTCAGGAGATTTTGTTGATCCCTTTTGTTTGTAAATTGGTATAATGTAACCTTCTGCCCATGATTTCGGAAAAATCCGGTATTAAGAATGCAATTAAAGAATTTTACATATATAGGTAAAAGTATTTGTTTAGTTGACTTTATATATTCGTTACATATATTATCAGATGGACTAGAAGCTTTGCCATTATTGCATTTATTAATCATATTTTCGATTTCTAAGGAAGTTAAAGGTGAATTTAGTGTCTCTTCGTCATTATCAATATTAATGGTTATGATATCTGGGTTTTCGGCACCGTTGGTTGTGTTAAGATTTTTGAAAAATTCTTGGAAATCCTCAATACTAGGCGTTTCGCCATTAACTTTCTTTTCAATGTTTTTAAGGTAAGACCAGTATGTTTTTGGCTGGGATTTCTGCATATTCCTTAAGGTATTGGCCTTATTAAATTTGTATTGCCTAATATAGAAATTCATCGTACGTTTATAATCTTTACTTTTACGGTTGAGTAACATTCTATTATTCTCCGATTTATCAATATTATATTGCCTTTTTGCTCGGTTGTAAACAACTCGTTTGTTCCTACACTGAGGCCCGAACCATGGTTTGTTAGTCTTAGCCGTATTATTATTGCTATTATTATTATTATAAGAGCTTTTACGTTTGGCGGGAAAAGTATTTGTGGCTGCCTCGCTAAAAAGGTCGGCGAATGTGCTTGCTATGCTATCTATAATATTTTGCTTTTCATCACTGTTTTCGAACTGGTCTAGTTGTGATTGCAAATGTTCTATTTTTCCGTTATTTATTTTATTGACGAATTCGCGTGTGTTTTCTTCGTTCCACTTATGTTTTTGACTAGAGGATATAATTTTATCACCAGGCGGGTTATTTGCAGCAGTATATAGAGTCACAGTTATAGATAATAGTGCATGACCATCGGAGTAAAGTGGATCTAAATCATGTATTTCAAATTGTAGTATATTTTTCAAAAAAAGAGGCGAGCTTATGAAGTAATCTATAACGGAATTTTGCTTATAGGTACTTTTGCCTATGCCCTTATCTCTTCCAAACCTACCATTTAAGATGAATAAATTATTATTTTTGCATATTTGCAAAATAGTTGTACCGATTGTGTTTATTTTGGTATCAACAGATGAGCGATTTAGCGTTAACTTATTTAAATCAAGTGTTCGAATAATCTAAGATTTCGTTATCAAAATTGAATAAATCTGCGATAAAATCATCGCTTTCGACAAAATCCTTTGCATTTGAAGTGTGACCATTTGTGTCACCACATAGCATAACACATACACATACACATATCAATTATTTCATTTTCAAAAATAAGCATTTCACCATGGCTAAAAAATCTAGAAGATTCAGGAGGTATGTAAATAATACCCAATATTACATCTTTATCTAAGGACAGAGATCCCTTATTAGCCTTTACTCACATGATATAATCAGACTGAGTTTCTATCATTTCAAAGTGCTTTACAAGTTTGTCTTTTATAAACAATCCAATACCTCCTGATTTCTTTAAAACATTCTGTTTTCTAGGTTGTGATAAAAATTCATAATTCTCAATGCTAATGATATCTAAATCTGATAACATAGTTTCAGTACAGCAAAATATATCATGGATATTGATTAAATTTGTAAATTCCGTGTAATTCAATCTTGATTTAATTCCACACACATTTAAAGATCCTATTGACAATGTTTCATAGCTTCTTTCATTGATCACTGAACCCTGTCTGTCCTAAGCGGGACCATTTCCGGAGGGCTGGGCCGGCGGTTCTGAAGCTGTTTGGCTGTGAGGGGGCGTTTCTGCACTGTTAATTGGCGGGGGCGCCATGAGAGTCCAATCTACTCTCGAGCGCGTCTTCCGTGTAGTGCCGCTGTTCCGTTGACAGGAAGTCCAGGTCTTTGTAGCGGGGGTCCAATAGAGCGGCAAGGACTAGGGTGGATGTGGCGGTGACATCGTTCGAAGGTTGGAAGCGGCGACGAAGCTCAGCAGCAATAACACCCTTCACTTCCTTGACGACATGGGAATCAGCCTCGCATGCACGGAGTGTGTTGTCCAAAAGACTTGTCACGATGAGATAAACTTCACTGCATGACACGTTCTTCTCCGATGACATATACGAAGCTGTCTCAGTCAAATGACAGAGTACGTCACTCAGCTCGGAGACGACGGTCCACTCGCCGTCCTTCAACGACAGGTGCTGGTCGGCCTTCCGGGTAACCCGAGTGTCCAGCATGAGGTCGGACAGGACGCGGCGTTGCTCGTTCAGCCGGGCCAGTATAGCATGCGTGATGTTCCATCGGGTTGTAACATCCTGCACCAGCTCGTGTTTGGGCACCTTTAGAGTAGCTTGGCGCTTGCGCATTTCGGCCGTCAGTGTAGTCGAGTGTTTGATGTGCCCGACCAGCTTACGACATCTTGAGACGACCCTGTTGACATCCGGGAGAGCAAATGCCGGCTTGATGGCCAGCTGCAGTGTTTGCCCAAAGCACCCAGAACACAAATCATGTTAAAGACCAGAAACGGTAAACTTTTTCATTGATTGCTGTTTACTGCTTTCACTTTGAGAACTCGGATGCTTAGCCTTCACGTGATTCCAGAGATTAGTCGTCGTGCCCATGTACGACAACCTCACACTGCATATTTTGCACGTGACAGATTTCTTGTCAACAGAGCGCGTGAAATAAGTCCATACTTCAGATGTGGCTGGCATCTTTTACTTTGTTAAGAAATACAAATCTAATATATAATAATAATAATAAGTTTAACTTATAATGTTTTGCGAACATATATTCTGAAGGAATGAAGTGGTATCTACTTTCAGCGTATAATATCAATCACCGATTTGAGCAATATTGCTCAGCTTAATTGGTAGGCAAACTGACAAGAGGGTGTGAAGGCCGCTTCCTTAAATTCTTAATTGGCATGGTCATTTAAAAGAACTGAAAATTAATTAAACTTGTTTGATGTCACTTCCTAATAGCCAGTTATTTTACAATTATGGACACTGTTTATAGTACCCTACGATCGATCCCTAATTGACACATGACGCACACTCGATTGTCATCTCGTTAACGCCTCAGGCACAAGATGCGTATTGTTGTAAAAACAAGACAATATAATTTTAAACACAACAACTGCCCTAAAGACTCAAGGTTTATAATACCGATTTTAACATTCGAATACTAAACGTTCGATCGAATATTCGAATATTCGAATATTCGTTTGCATCCCTAAAAAATATACTTGGGTAATTGACTTCCGGTTATCAAACATGCCGGCCGCCTAAAACTAACGTGGCAAAAAGTAAACATTTAACTTCAAATTAAAAAGCATAATAAGCATATAAGAGCCTTAACAACCTTGCAATGGATCAAGCAATATATACAGGGAAGTATTTACCCTTAAGTGACGGTTACCTCCATCCTACACCGAAAAAACGGACCAGAGAAGAGACGACCTCCACGTCGACGGGTGGGGTAAGGACCCCACCACCTCAACCTAGAGGCCCAAACTCCAGCCCGAGCCAACCAATATATCCAGATAGTTATCCATCCCTGACCCAAAATAACACTCCTGTGGGATTTGAGCTTTTAAAGCAACTCCCAAATGATGAAAAACTGAATGTCATTCTTGAAAACATTGTGTCGTTGAATTTGGGACACTGCAGAATAAACAATGTAGAGCACGCCTGTACATATAATCTCGCTTCACTTGATATTGTTGATGAACGACTAAGGCTATTAGAATATAAATCAATCGAACTTGAGGCCCGTCAACGTGAATCAAATATGTATATAGGTGGCCTGCCAGAAGTGCTAGGTGAAAACTGCACGGACCTTGCCTTAAACGTCATCGCTCAAAATCTGAAACTGAAAGAAGAGGACTTTAATGTCGTATCTGCATACCGGGTTGGCAAAAGGCAACATCAGCAAGGTCCCCGACAATTACAACATAGGCTCATATTTGTGTCTTTTTCGCACCCAGGCAAGATAAACCAGGTTATGAAAAATGCCTTTAAGTTGAAGGGTTCAAAAGTGAGCTTGAATAGGGACTACCCTAGGGAAATTCAGGAGGCGAGAAAAGCCCTTTGGCACGAATTTAAGGCAAACAGGGATAGATTTGGAGCCCAAAACGTAAGAATCAAATTCCCAGCTGCCCTAGTGGTAAATGGCCAAACAATCCGGGACCTGTTCCCGAACTGGAACACTGTACTAGCCGAAAGCCGCATCACAAACCTACAAAGACGTGTGATGTCTGCATACGAAACAAGACGCTCCGACCTATACGAGACGCCAGCTCCCGCCAGTTCCCATTCACATGCCACCAGGGAGCCCCAGACAGAAAAGAGGGTTCAAAACTCACCCCAAAGTGTACCACCAAGACCCAATGAAGCAGTTCCGGCTACAGTACCGACTTCCGGCCAAGCGGCTGCACCGGGTGCCTCTCACTCAATACAACAACAACACGACGGGGTCGTAACTCCCCTCACCATAGAGCCAGTTATCATGGCGCCCCCGCCAATTAACAGTGCCCCCTCACAGCCAAACAGCTTCAGAACCGCCGGCCCAGCCCTCCGGAAATGGTCCCGCTTAGGACAGACAGGGTTCAGTGACCAATGAAAGAAGCTATGAAACATTGTCAATAGGATCTTTAAATGTGTGTGGAATTAAATCAAGATTGAATTACACGGAATTTACAAATTTAATCAATATCCATGATATATTTTGCTGTACTGAAACTATGTTATCAGATTTAGATATCATTAGCATTGAGAATTATGAATTTTTATCACAACCTAGAAAACAGAATGTTTTAAAGAAATCAGGAGGTATTGGATTGTTTATAAAAGACAAACTTGTCAAGCACTTTGAAATGATAGAAACTCAGTCTGATTATATCATGTGAGTAAAGGCTAATAAGGGATCTCTGTCCTTAGATAAAGATGCAATATTGGGTATTATTTACATACCTCCTGAATCTTCTAGATTTTTTAGCCATGATGAAATGCTTATTTTTGAAAATGAAATAATTGATATGTGTATGTGTATGTGTTATGCTATGTGGTGACACAAATGGTCACACTTCAAATGCAAAGGATTTTGTCGAAAGCGATGATTTTATCGCAGATTTATTCAATTTTGATAACGAAATCTTAGAATATTCGAACACTTGATTTAAATAAGTTAACGCTAAATCGCTCATCTGTTGATACCAAAATAAACACAATCGGTACAACTATTTTGCAAATATGCAAAAATAATAATTTATTCATCTTAAATGGTAGGTTTGGAAGAGATAAGGGCATAGGCAAAAGTACCTATAAGCAAAATTCCGTTATAGATTACTTCATAAGCTCGCCTCTTTTTTTGAAAAATATACTACAATTTGAAATACATGATTTAGATCCACTTTACTCCGATGGTCATGCACTATTATCTATAACTGTGACTTTATATACTGCTGCAAATAACCCGCCTGGTGATAAAATTATATCCTCTAGTCAAAAACATAAGTGGAACGAAGAAAACACACGCGAATTCGTCAATAAAATAAATAACGGAAAAATAGAACATTTGCAATCACAACTAGACCAGTTCGAAAACAGTGATGAAAAGCAAAATATTATAGATAGCATAGCAAGCACATTCGCCGACCTTTTTAGCGAGGCAGCCACAAATACTTTTCCCGCCAAACGTAAAAGCTCTTATAATAATAATAATAGCAATAATAATACGGCTAAGACTAACAAACCATGGTTCGGGCCTCAGTGTAGGAACAAACGAGTTGTTTACAACCGAGCAAAAAGGCAATATAATATTGATAAATCGGAGAATAATAGAATGTTACTCAACCGTAAAAGTAAAGATTATAAACGTACGATGAATTTCTATATTAGGCAATATAAATTTAATAAGGCCAATACCTTAAGGAATATGCAGAAATCCCAGCCAAAAACATACTGGTCTTACCTTAAAAACATTGAAAAGAAAGTTAATGGCGAAACGCCTAGTATTGAGGATTTCCAAGATTTTTTCAAAAATCTTAACACAACCAACGGTGCCGAAAACCCAGATATCATAACCATTAATATTGATAATGACGAAGAGACACTAAATTCACCTTTAACTTCCTTAGAAATCGAAAATATGATTAATTAATGCAATAATGGCAAAGCTTCTAGTCCATCTGATAATATATGTAACGAATATATAAAGTCAACTAAACAAATACTTTTACCTATATATGTAAAATTCTTTAATTGCATTCTTAATACCGGATTTTTTCCGAAATCATGGGCAGAAGGTTACATTATACCAATTTACAAACAAAAGGGATCAACAAAATCTCCTGAAAACTATCGTCCGATAACAATTTTAAGTTGCTTAGGAAAATTATTTACAGCTGTGCTTAACGAACGGTTAACTAAATTTTCGGATAAGTACAGAATTATTTCTGAAAATCAAGCAGGTTTCCGGAAAAATCATTCCACCTCGGACCATATTTTTACCTTACACTTTTTAACAGAATTATTAAGATTACAGAAACAAAAGCTATTTTTTGGGTACGTCGATTTTAAACGTTGTTTTGACTCCATCCCTAGAATTGAATTATTCCAAAAATTAATTTCAATGGGCATAGACGGCAAGATTCTTAGAATTGTGCGTAATATGTACTTGAACATCAAATCTTGCGTTCAACTAAATGGAAATAGTTCCGCAACTTTTTCTTGTAACATAGGCTTACGCCAAGGAGAAAATCTTTCTCCAATACTTTTCTCATATTATTTAAATGATTTGTACGAATTTCTGGATACTAGGAATAATGATGGAGTAACGATTGAGTATTTAGTAGAGGATTTAACGAACTATTTAAAAATTCTTGTCCTTTTGTACGCCGATGATACAATTATACTGGCCAGATCGCAAAATGATTTTCAGAAATGCCTTAGTGATTTTAACGAATATTGTCAGCATTGGAAGCTCGAGGTCAACATAAACAAAACAAAGGTCATGATATTTGGGGCGAACAGAAGATCGTGGAGACATTATAGATTTACACTGAACAACAAAGAGCTAGAAATCGTTGATAACTATAAGTATTTAGGAATGGTATTTAGCCCAACTGGGAAATTTAATAAAGCCAAAGAACATTTAGCCCAACAAGCAAAAAAGGCTCTTCATTTCCTATACAGAAGAATTAATAAACTTGATTTACCAATTGATCTTCAACTTAAACTATTTGATCATACTATTGTTCCTATATTAACTTACTCTTGTGAAATCCTAGGATTTGAGAATACCGAAATTTATGAAAAAATTCATATAGATTTTTTAAGGAAAATAACAAATTCAAGGAAAAGTACACCTGCATATATGTTATATGGCGAGCTTGGCAGAGAACCGCTTAAAATTACAATTCAAAATAGAATGATTGCTTATTGGAGCAAACTAGTACTATTTGAGGACTTATATGCATCAATTGTTTACCGCTCGATGCGACAAAGTAACCTAAATTTTAAATGGCTTTATTATATAAAGTTTATTTTTGACTCCACTGGTAATTCAAATTTGTTCGAAAATCAAATAAATGTAAATGTTAAGTTCACAAGTTATAGTATAACGAAAATATTAAAAGACCAGTACTTACAATTTTGGCACGAAAAATTGAGATCGTCCAATAAAGAAATATTTTATAATAGCTTTAAGCAAACGATTACACAAGAGAAGTATTTAACTATCATTCCACTAAATCATGCTTTAAATTTATACAAACTTAGATCATGTAATTTTAAATTTCCAGTTGAAACTTTAGCATGGCAAGGAATAGAATACGCGCACAGGCAGTGTCCGCTCTGTCAGTCAGACATTGGCGACAGCTACCATTACATATTACGTGCACAATTTTCCAGGATCAAAGAAAAAGCTTCATTTCACGATATTATTGGCAGCATCCAAATATGATAAAATATAGCGAGCTCCTAAGTACAAGTAATAAAAAAACTCTCGTTAATCTGTCAAAGTTCGCCAGATATCTGATGAATCACGTGAAATTTTAACAATTATTGATAACTCTACTTCTTCTTACCTCCAGGCTTATATTCCTAATCACGCACCGATCATTATCTCTACTAAGTCCATTATTCATAACTAGTTAAATCTAAATAATCTCATATTAAATTTGTAGTCCAAGACCACTTACACCATTGATAATTTTCTGCACGTGCTTTTTGTACCGTTAGCCAACGAAACGAAGCGAATTTCCATTCATAAAATATCCCGAGTTTAAGGGACTTGTTTTTACAACAGATCTGTTAGTATACATGCCAAATTTTAAGCTGTACAACTTTGTATTACATTGATTTCCTTAATCATGCCTGTTAGCGATTTGTCACTGTACCCGGTGGTAAAATTGCCTCAATTGTTATTTTCCGTCATGTTGTTTACCCAATTGCCTGTATATATTATTACATGTCTGTTGTAACGATATGTTACCGTGACAAAATAAAAAGTGAATGTGTGTATGTGTGTGTGTGTTAAAAAGCAATGAATTGAACTCAATTACTTTTTGGCAATAAAAAAAGTTTTCAATCGGAATCTAGACCAAAGCTTTTGATCAACATATTCAAAGAAAAAATCCAATAAATTTTGTATGGTATGGTAAAATGAGTTGAGATTGAGTTTGAGATTTGACTTAAGTATTTTCGTGATATTGAGGCCATATGCAAAAAACACGTATAGCTCTTGATTTAACCTTACATTTTCACCAAAACTGTTTTTTTCCATGTCAGTACCTTACAGAAAGACTAATAGAAATAAAACAGTTCATTATTTTCAAAGATTTTTAATTAATATGATTACTACTTTTGTATAACGATATTTAAGCTTCGGATGGTCACTAAATAAAATACTTAATCTAGTACCTTTTTGCGAAAACAGCAACATTTTTAATATTATTTCCTCTAACTGCATTTTCAAAGTTGTTTTTTTTTATTTTTATAAATTTATAAATTTTCTTATACTGTCCCTAGACGATTAATATCTTTACCTTTTTGGACAACAACCGACAAGCTACGCGGGAATTAAAAAAAAATGTTTTCAAACAAAACACAAACAACACATTAATTTAAAGCAACATTTCTTTCTTCTTTTTTCTATCATTTCGGCATGACCTTTTTATAAATTAATTATTTTTCCGGTGCTGTCCCCCAAGCTTCTAGTTTATCAATGACCTTTTCCTGCAAAAAACAACATTAATTATCACCCATGAGGCGTTCTTCTTTTTTCTATTATTATGTTCTTTTCACTAATAAGATTTTCTAAGACTTCTTCATATATAAATCAACGGACACGGACTTGACTTGTATATGAATTACCAATAATTGCAAAAGAAATCAAACATTTTAATTAACATCCACGGATCTTTTTCTACCAATTCCGCTAATTATATTTTCTATGGCATTTTTATTAATTAATAAATCCCAAGATGATAAATCAGCGATATTCGTCTTCATGATTTCTGAGAGGTATTATATATTTTGCAATTGGTATTAAAAGTTCAAAGGTTATGCCAGTTTGTATAAGTTAAAGAAAACACGTTTTAATATTAAGTAGACTAAAAATACAATTATTCTAATCGAACGACAAAAACAACGAAAAATCGAGACAGGAAAACGAAATTTCACCTATAGTATCAGGGCAACCTTGGGGGAAACAGAATTATTAAATTATGTTCACAGAATATTGTAGAATCTGAATACCACTTTATATTGTGCTGTTAGTCTTATGGACATCTCAGAAATAAATTGTGTATTAGATATGTCAAAATGTAAGCACCCATGAGACCTTATCAGTGATTTTACCACAAAACAACCTAAGATTATTTTTGTTATTTAAAATTTTACATTCGGATTTCTGACATTATAAGTTTATACTAGCCGCATTAGAGTCAATGCGACAGCGACGAACTAAAAATAAAATAATCCAAAACACTAGCGCCTTTACAAGTAAACTGTTCATAATATAATCCTGTTTGTTCTTAGTACGTGAATTAAAATCACAAATTAACTAGTTTCAACCCAGTGAGCTCCTGTGTCACTGACCATTCCAAGGCGGCAACCCCATCATATACAGTCGAATCCAAATGGCTCGAGCTCCCAGGGACCAAGGCGGTATACCCATTATATGCTCAATACAGTCGAATCCAAATGGCTCGAGCTCCCAGGGACCAAGTCGGTATACCCACCATATGCTAATACAGTCGAATCCAAATGGCTCGAGCTCCCAGGGACCAAGGCGGTATACTAATCATATGCTTATACAGTCGAACCCAAATGGCTCGAGCTCCCAGGGACCAAGGCGGTATACCAATCATAAGGTTATACAGTCGAATCCAAATGGCTCGAGCTCCCAGGGACCAAGGCGGTATACCCATCATATGCTAATACAGTCGAATCCAAATGGCTCGAGCTCCCAGGGACCAAGGCGGTATACTAATCATATGCTTATACAGTCGAACCCAAATGGCTCGAGCTCCCAGGGACCAATTCGGTATACCAATCATAAGGTTATACAGTCGAATCCAAATGGCTCGAGCTCCCAGGGACCAAGGCGGTATACCCATCATATGCTTATACAGTCGAACCCAAATGGCTCGAGCTCCCAGGGACCAAGGCGGTATACCCATCATATGCTCATACAGTCGAACCCAAATGGCTCGAGCTCCCAGGGACCAAGGCGGTATACCCATCATATGCTTCTCCAGTCGAACCCAAATGACTCGAGCTCCCAGGGACCAAGGCGGTATACCCATCACATGCGTATACAGTCGAACCCAAATGGCTCGAGCTCCCAGGGACCAAGGCGGTATACCCATCATATGCTTCTCCAGTCGAACCCAAATGACTCGAGCTCCCAGGGACCAAGGCGGTATACCCATCACATGCGTATACAGTCGAATCCAAATGGCTCGAGCTCCCAGGGACCAAGGCGGTATACCCATCATATGCTTCTCCAGTCGAACCCAAATGGCTCGAGCTCCCAGGGACCAAGTCGGTATACCCATCATATGCTTATACAGTCGAACCCAAATGACTCGAGCTCCCAGGGACCAAGTCGGTATACCCATCATATGCTTATACAGTCGAACCCAAATGACTCGAGCTCCCAGGGACCAAGTCGGTATACCCATCATATGCTTATACAGTCGAACCCAAATGACTCGAGCTCCCAGGGACCAAGGCGGTATACCCATCATATGCTTATACAGTCGAACCCAAATGACTCGAGCTCCCAGGGACCAAGGCGGTATACCCATCATATGCTTATACAGTCGAACCCAAATGACTCGAGCTCCAATGGACCAAGGCGGTATACCCATCATATGCTTATACAGTCGAACCCAAATGACTCGAGCTCCCAGGGACCAAGGCAGTATACCCATCATATGCTTATACAGTCCAACCCAAATGGCTCGAGCTCCCAGGGACCAAGGCGGTATACCCATCATATGCTTATACAGTCGAACCCAAATGGCTCGAGCACCCAGGGACCAAGGCTGTATACCCATCACAAGCGTATTCAGTCGAATCCAAATGGCTCGAGCTCCCAGGGATCAAGGCGATAATCCCATCACTAGCGTATTCAGTCGAACCCAAATGACTCGAGCTGCTAGGGACCAAGGCGGTATACCCAGTATATGCTTATACAGTCGAACCCAAATGGCTCGAGCTCCCAGGGATCAAGGCGGTATACCCATTATATGCTTATACAGTCGAACACAAATGGCTCGAGCTCCCATGGACCAAGGCAGTATACCCATCATATGCTTATACAGTCGAACCCAAATGGTTCGAGCTCCCAGGGACCAATTCGGTATACCCATCATATGTTTATACAGTCGAACCCAAATGACTCGAGCTCCCAGGGACCAAGTCGGTATACCCATCATATGCTTATACAGTCGAACCCAAATGGCTCGAGCTCTCAGGGACCAAGGCGTTATACCCATCATATGCTCAATACAGTCGAATCCAAATGGCTCGAGCTCCCAGGGATCAAGGCGATAATCCCATCACAAGCGTATTCAGTCGAACCCAAATGGCTCGAGCTCCCAGGGACCGACGAAAATACTGGGAGCCTCCATTAATTCGAGCTAGGCGTGGATGGTCACCTTTAGTACAAAGAAATCATTGTGATACATGCGCATTGTATGTCTGTGTTGTTTTGTACGTTGTTCGTCTCACATTTAGTGCCTGCTTTGTCTTGACAGTCTGTCATTAAACAGGGTCATTATAAGTTGCTTGGCAACTGGGCTTGTCTCTGTAATTGTCACGAAATTTTATCAAAATAAATATTTGGTATGTGAAATAGACTTACGCTGGGTTTTTTTATCGAAATCATTCTGATATATTGTAAATATTCAGCAATTTCCTCGAATCTTATGCTCTTTCGATTTTTTATATGTGGTACAATATTGCAATTTTACGCAACATATAATGCATTAACTGCTAATTTCACTTGAGTCAAGGTTTGTCTCGTTCTGTTGTCCATTTTCTTTATGTTTTCATTTGCAAACTAACTTCAAATTAGTTAATTCTAAAATATGTATGTATAACGCTATGATATTTGGTATGGTTGTCCATTCCAACCGTTTCAGACTGGTGTTCGAAATTACCATCGACAATTCCCTTGTATACACCAAAAACGCTCTGAATGAGCGCATGTGCGTTTGGTTGATGGTCAACAAGTCGGATAAGTGGGATCCCTCTGGATACTAATGTTGTCCCATAACATATCACCAAACACTCGCGTAACGCCGTACCAATGAGGGTTTATTAAAACATAAATGTTGAAATAACTTGTGTCATGATCATTGTAAAATAAATGTTTACCTTAAGAAAACGATGGCCAGAATCTTAATTTACATGTAAGTGTCTACTACATTGTTTTTCTCTTGTTTTTGTTTTTGGTTTACCCATTATTACTTTTTATTTTCATATGGAGTCCCCAAATTATGCTAAAGAAACAAAGGATGTTTCGCCTCGTTTTCAAGTTGTTTATTTTACCAATTGCACAACAGTTACAAATATACTGATAATGTACAACACTAATAACCACATAAAAACCTCTATAAAATAGGTTTGAACTATTATCCAAATGCAAAAAATGTACTGAATGAGTACCTAAATTGGAACACTTTCGGCACTATTTTTGAAATATTTTTAGTTAGACTTGCACTACAACGACAAATTTTTCCATCAGCATACTAGAATTCAAGACCAATTGGTTGATATAAATGGCATTTTTCAAGATACTACTAATCTGCATGAAAAGTACTATATTAACCGCACAATTAAGGACTGCCATTTTCGTCCTCGGAGTACCTAAATAAGGAACAGTTTTAATTTGTTATTTATTTTTATGTATTCTTTTGTAATTATTGCTCCATGATTTGTTTAAGTATATTTATAATTTATGTTATTTCCAGCTTGTTTTTTTTCTCATTTTTGTCAGTAAAATTTGATGATTTCAGTAAAATACAGGCTGTACCAGTATGCTGGGATTGTGGCAAGCATGAAGTCTTTCCCCCGCATGCCATGTATTTACATTTGAACATGAACAACTTTAAATGTTAGCAGTATTTGAAATACTTACCGAAGAATCGTGTTCTTTGGAATTTGTATCTAAGACAAGCGTCTTTAATGATTAAAATCGTAAATAAACTGATCTCAATCAGAAAAACACTTTTATAATGGGTGTTCCATATTTAGGTATTGTTCCGATTTAGGTACTCACCAAGTAATGGTTGACACATTTACGAACAACTAACGGGAGAATTGTTACTGTGAAAACAGACTGAACGGAAATATTCGGAGATTACCGAAGTCTGTGCGTAAGCGCATTAATCTTTTTTCATATTCAGATTTAAACTTCCTTTTCAAGACAAGAAAGAACAATTTTGTGAAATAAATGAAGACAATTTGCATTCCCTTTATCAGGAATATGACTGTAAGAATACAAAATGTGTGAATCAATTGATGGTAAACGTACTATTTAGTGATAAAGAAACACACTAATCACCAATAACATCAACTTTACAATGCATTTTATACAGAAAAAAGGAAAGTTTATCAAAGAGATATGACACACAATATATATTTGAAATAGGCCAACAATACCCGTGACCAAATTCTAACACTAAATGACTTACGTATACAAATAGCGAACATGTATACATAAAGTATTTATCCTTTAAAATAAATAAATTCTACTTTGAGTACATTCTATAAAGCAAAAGCCCCACATAGGGCAACATTTGCACGTATACAACATATTGGAAATGTACAATAAAAACACTTGCTCACAATGGTCACCATTATTCAACCATACGAATAGTGTAAATATCTACAACGTTTAAGAAGCATGATTGGCGACAAAATCGACAAAGAATACACCTTATTATACTTCATACTTAATTAAATTCAATTTTGTTTTAATTCAAAAGTTTTGATATTAAAAGCTTACATCTTCGAAATGTCATACAATAATATAGCATAAAACGATACCGTATAAAGGTATGCAATCAGTGTCAATTATCAAGACTGTTCAATGCATAAGGCGGGGTATTAAAACTAAAAACTTAAAACTACCTTATGCTTATAACACTGATATAAATATATTTGAACTGCATTATATTCATGTACAGAATTTCGCAGCTGTCAGAAGGTTCACACTTTAGTTTAAGTATTCAACACACAATAGGAAAATCGTTATGCCTGGTAATATCAAAAATAATATCATATAAGTGTCAGAAGGGTTACATTTTAGTTTTAAGTTTTTCACAAAAAAATGAGAAATTGCTATACCTGGTTATCCAATAATATATAACCATAATGTAGAAATAAAAGCCAAAACATGTTTGACGAAGTAAAGTTTAAAGTTTTCTTGAACGTTAACAAACTCCTAAAGAGGCTTTAAGCGATCATTTTTATTGGAAATCATAGACCACGTAATGATATGTAGTTATTATTTGAAACCATGCCCCCTATGCACTATTTAATTGTAATCATGCCCCCCCCCCCAAGGTTGGGGGTATATCGGGGATAGCTATGGAGATGGGACTTGTTTTTACCATCCAGGTGGTACCGCAGTGCCGGGTGAATGCGGTGGTTTTGTCTTCGCGCCAAAAATAACGTGGAATGAGTCTGTCTTAGAGTCCCTGTGGTGATGGGGGCATTAATCGGGGATTTAACCAGCAGTTCGTCCCCGTAGGCCGGGATTTTTACCGGGCTTGGTTGAACCAAAAGTCAAAGATCCTGCTATTTCCTGGATCTGGGGGCTGTGGTTTCAATTGACTGGTGTATTACCTGCAGTTAAGTTTGGATATACTTTTCACATATCCTTCACTGACAAAGAACACCCTTTCACCCTTTCATAATATAAATAGTATATGGAATTACCAGGCATAATATAAATACATGCAATCGGCTTATATGTGAGTCAAACACCTCACTGTTTAGTTTTGGTGCTGTCCTTATCTCCCTGTTGTTATTTTTGTAGCTTTCTGTTCTACTTCGTCTTTAAGCTCTTTAACACGATCTTTAACACGATCAACACCCCTGCGTCCCAATTTAGTTTTCGGGCAGTCCCTTTCCCTCTGTTGTTATTTTTGTAGCTTTCTGTTCTACTTCGTCTTTAAGCTCTTTAACACCCCTGCGTCCCGTTCAGTTTTCAGGCGGTCATTTTCTCTCTGGTGTTATTTTTGTAGCTTTCTGTTCTACTTCGTCTTCAAGCTCTTTAACACGATCAACACCCCTGCGTCCACGGACATTTTCATTGCAGGTTGGCGTTTTGAAAATATTTCTTATGCATGCTATTGTTAAAGCAATCTTTGTTGAAACGGCTGGTAAACGAAACGCATACACAAATGCATCTAGTATCGTATGTAAAGCAGCGAAGAGCGGCATAACACGTATGATTATATTCAGGTTAATGTTACCTAATATGAGTTCGACAATGAATGACCACAAAAATGGTATATAACAAAAAAAGTAATTGACTACAATGGCAGTAGCAGTAAGGACACTCTTGAGACTTCTGCGGCGCTTAATCTTTGACAGTTGAAAGTCAGTGCGGCAATTAATTACATACACTATAACGGAATATATCAAAGTAAATGCAAAAAAGCAATACAACTTGTCACCGATAAGCAAGATGATAACATATCGGTCAATTGAAGGATGTGTGTATACTGACTGAAACAAACGGCATAAATGCATAAACACAAACTGCATAACAAGGCTGAACCCCAAACAATACAGACATACGCTTGCACTCTTGATTTTGAAAGAATGATGCTATGTTTAAGGGGTTTGATAACAATATAAAGAACTGAAACAGATATTCCAAGCATATTTAAAATGCAAGAAAAGAAAGGGATAGTGTAACACAAATTAATCAATACTAAAACTAAATCAAATTGCGACAAATTGTCATTAAAAGCTCCAGGATTGCTGTTTACAAAGTGATTCATCAAAAATTGTTGGAAGGTTTCATTCGTACTAAACACACCAGAAATGTTTCTCCGTACAAGGATACCATTGATGTACTGATACTCAAACCTATTATAAAGGATTCCAGAATCGAAATATTCCACTGTTTCAGATGCCGTGTTAAAACCCGTTTGTACCTCATTCACGGATTTCATGAATATAATGCCACGTATTCTATTTGTCCCGAAGGCCAAAAAATCCATGTACGGATGGATCAGTCCAACGATATGAAACAGTCCTGTAAACATATCTGATAGAGACAAACTCGTTGTTATTGTCAGAAGTGCGTCACGTTTTTTGTGACATAATAAAATCAGTACACTTGCGGCATTTAGTAAAAATCCCAAACATCCAAGGACTGCTTCCAAGTAACTTAATTGTCTAAAAATATTGTCCACCGATGTAAATGAAGACGCCATAATGGTACGAAGCTGTATTTTGTTTAATATATTTTATTATATCGTGCGTCTGTAGAAATGATGTGCAATCTCTTGGATTCGATGAAAAAGTGTCCTAGACGATAATGATTTAAATGTAGACCCACTTCGACGAATAAAATTTGTTTCCGACGCGAGTCTTGGGTCTTTCTTGTAATTTATCTGAGTAAAATAAGTGAAATGAAGCTCACAAACAGTATTAAATTTTACTTATATCTTGCGTCTGTAGTGTGAACAGATAAACACTGACTGGTAAAATAAGACGAAACTGGAAACAGTTAAGTCAATGCAGTATTGCTGTTTTGATCGTTAAAGTTTCCTTGTATGTTAAAAATGTGCCGCAAACGTAGAAGGCTTTCGATCCAGCAAAGCAGCGGTTTTTATAGTCACTAGGTTTACATACACTGCGGCGGCGCATCTATTTCATAAGGCCAATTTGATCTATTCTTAGTTTCATTGCGTTTGTTGTCCATCTTATTTAAGATGCACTCTTACTACCAAATACAATTTACCACAATCAAAACAATTGTTTTAATATACCAGAAAGGATAAATAAATGTCGAAAACAATGATTCGTATGAGGGATATCGAGTTTAATATGAAAGAAAGGGGCAGAAAACACGTTATTTCTACCTTATAAAACGATAGTAGATCACAGAAAATCTTTTAGCACTCGTCAATCATTTAGTATTTTTGTGTTTTCAGCTATTGAATACATGATTATAAAATTGTTATCAGCAATTATTAGTTTCAAAAAATGTATTATTTAGTAAGTAGTTATTATTACACAAATATTATGTTTGTTATACATGTGTATGTATTGATTTTGAATAAGAGTGTCACTTTAAAGTGGTTTATTTGTATCAAACAGAATATGGAAAATACTGAGCATAAGGAGGGGATGAAATGGGTTTGATATACAGTTTTATTATATGATTTCCGAAGGATAATTAATATTTATCATTCGAAAAAAGGAATTTTCAATGTTCAAAACAGTGAAAATGTCATAAAGGAAATGTTTCATAGTAATGGATCTTAATATATTTCACCGAGTGAGCACCTTGAGCTGTATTTCACCGAGTGACCGAGTGAGCACCCTAAGCTATATTTCACCGAGTGAGCACCTTAAGCTATATTTCACCGAGTGAGCACCTTAAGCTATATTTCACCGAGTGAGCACCTTAAGCTATATTTCACCGAGTGAGCACTATTTCACCGAGTGAGCACATTAAGCTATATTTCACCGAGAGAGCACCTTAAGCTATATTTCACCGAGCGAGCACCTAAAGCTATATCTCACCAAGAGAGCACCTTAAGCTATATTTCACCGAGTGAGCACCTTAAGCTTTATTTCACCGAGAGAACACCTTGAGCTTTATTTCACCGAGTGAGCACCTTGAGCTTTATTTCACTGAGTGATCACCTTAAGCTATATTTCACCGAGTGATCCCCTTAAGCTATACTTCACCGAGTGAGCACCTTAAGCTATATTTCACCTAGTGAGCACCTTAAGCTATATTTCACCGAGTGAGCACCTTAATGTATATTTCACCGAGAGAGCACATTAAGCTATATTTCACCGAGTGAGCACCTTAAGGTATATTTCACCGAGTGAGCACCTTAAGCTATATTTCACCGAGAGAGCACCTTAAGCTATATTTCACCGAGTGAGCACCTTAAGCTATATTTCACCGAGTGAGCACTATTTCACCGAGTGAGCACCTTAAGCTATATTTCACCGAGTGAGCACCTTAAGCTGTATTTCACCGAGTGAGCACCTTAAGCTATATTTCACCGAGTGAGCACCTTAAGCTATAATTAACCAAGTGAGCACCTTAAGCTATATTTCACCGAGTGAGCACCTTTAGCTATATTTCACCGAGTGATCTCCTTAAGCTATATTTCTACGAGTTACAAAACCACGACGGAAATATTTACTTTTGCGTTTCCGAAGAAACAAACACTTTTTTTAATTCAAATTATATGCTTAAAAAGAATTTTAAAATTCGGTATATTGCATAGTTTCAGAAAATGGCATAAAATCGCATGTGAACAAATCGACATTACAGAGAATTGAATTTGTGTCCCAGCTCTGTTTGCGCTGATATTTGATTTGAAATTGTGGGCGGACTAAAATTTCAAAACAGTAAAAAATATCAAAATATTATTCCACTGTTTGAAACAGTAAACTAAAATTTCTATTTCACTTTGTGTCTTTCCTTGATATTGTTATTTAAAGATGAAATATTTTGCTGAAAGTATTATGAAATGAATTTGATACCCATTTTTCTTTGTTTGGCATTAAGGCACAAAAGTTTAAAGTTGTGTATGAAGGTTCTCTTAAGCTAACTTCATTAAACGAATTTGTTATGAATATTCTGAATTCATCCAAAACGTCTGCAAAATGTGACATTTCCAAAACATATGGATGTTTGCATCGATGTTTGTTAAACAAAAATCACATACAACTGAATGCAACAATATATTATGTGAAATGTTTATCATTATTTGGAAGGATATTCATAATGAATTATAATGGAATTCCTGGAGTTTTGTAGCTATTGTTAGCTAAGCGACTGTGTGACACTGTATAGAGTTTCTTTCAAATATATTTCCATTTTCAGTTTTAAGTTGTACAATTTAATGCTTGTAGACTGTTGTACTATTTTATGTATTTTCCTCAATCTTATCTTCAAACTATATTGATGTGTTATATGATATGCCTTCATTTTTTTCAACTGGGTTTTCCAGTTATCTAGCCCCATTTTCAAAACAGACAAAACGAAGATAACATGCATTACACACTTTTTAAGAAATGGTTTTCCCCTAAGTTTAAAGCTAATGTATGAATAATTAATATAAAAAAAAAACATCGATTGAAAATAAAGCAATTTGTATTAAATAGATTCTAGAATAAAGTTAATTTACGCTCGGAGATCTTTAGTCAATTTTTCCCAATGTTAAAAGTAAAAACTTTTTTTATTAAGGAATGAATTGCGGGGTTGATGTCATTATCGGGATATGAACGCAGTTGGGGTGGTTAAAGAGTGTGGGGTCCGAAGGATAACCGCAATTGCCGAAAGTCAGTTCATTTAAGGAATGGAAGTTGAGGTGTAAATATTACTTTAATGGCTGTCTTAAACATTTGATCGATGTATATTTACGTTTTCATAACCATATGGCCATTGACATTACAATAATGTGAAATTCATACGCTTTTTGAAGACAAGAGCTTGTATTGTCATTATGCATTTAATCATGTTTGATATTGAAAAAAAACATATAACAACTATTGCATTAATAAATATGTGTTCCAAGTTGCCGCAATACCTCTACTTTTTGTAAAAAAGACGAGCTAATGTAGAGTGAGTAACTTGTTTTGGTGAGTTTCCTGGTGAATTAATTGAGTGACATATATATTTGTCATATATAATTCTTAAATTCCTGTAAAAAATAACCGATGCTCATATCTACTGTTTTTATTTCTAGTAATCATTGGCAAACATGTTCCTGTTGGACTCATGACAAGTTGAGAGTTTGACCATTGTTAACCCAAAATCATTTTTGCTATTACCAAATTATTTTGGCTTTTGTAATAACAAAATATATAAATTGCACATTTCTAAAGTCAATGAGCCTTATTTGTAGAAAAATATATACGCTGTGGATAGAAAATACATTTCGGAACTTTCGTTTGATACGCAAATACGGTAAATATACAAATTAATATATTTCTTTGAAAAGTCATCTGGATTTTGCTATAACAAACTCTATTTTATACATGAGCATTTGTACACGTTTTGTGATAAAAATATAAAGTGCTCAAAATATCGCTCAGGAACCGAGTATCGTGTATATTTTTCCTTTAGCCTGCGTTATGTTTTGTCAATATTGATGAAAAAATAACAAACTAATAGCGAGTTTCCTATCTGAATCGAGATGTATATTGCTTCTTGTAATAACCAAAGGTGATTGAAGTTAGTAACTATATAAACCGCCGCTTTGCTGTGTCGGAGGACTCAGTAGTATATACTTCTACGTTCCAACCACATTTTTAACATACACGAGAACTTAAAATTTCAAAGAACAAATACTGCGTTGACTTTATTGTTTCTAGTTTCGCCTTATTTGACCAGTCGGTCTGTATCCGATAACTCAACTCTACAGACCAAAGAACTAAGTAAAGTACAATACGGTTTGTGAGCACGGAATTGCGTGATTTCCTACAGACGCAAGAACTAACTAGAGTACAATACGGGTTGTGAGCACGGATTTGCATGATTTCCTACAGACGCAAGAACAAATGAGAGTATAATACAGGTTGTGAGCACGGATTTGCGTGATTTCCTACAGACGCAAGAACTAAGTAGAGTACAATACGGGTTGTGAGCACGGATTTGCGTGATTTCCTACAGACGCAAGAACTAAGAAGAGACAATACGGGGGGACACGGATTTGCATGATTTCCTACAGACGCAAGAACTTATTTAAGTACAATACGGTTTGTGAGCACGGATTTGTGTGATTTCCTACATACGCAAGAACTAAGTAAAGTACAATACGGTTTGTGAGCACGGATTTGCCTGATTTCCTACAGACGCAAGGACTAAGTAGAGTATAATACGGGTTGTGAGCACGGATTTGTGTGATTTACTACCTACCCAAGTACTGAGTAAAGCATAATACGGGTTGTGAGCACGGATTTGTGTGATTTCCTACAGACGCCAGAACTAACTAGAGTACAATACGTGTTGTGAGCACGGATTTGCATGATTTCCTACAGACGCAAGAACTAATGAGAGTATAATACGGTTTGTAAGCACGGATTTGCATGATTTCCTACGGACGCAAGAGCTAAGTTAAGTACAATACGGTTTGTGAGCACGGATTTGCGTGATTTCCTACAGACGCAAGAACTAACTAGAGTACAATACGTGTTGTGAGCACGGATGTGCATGATTTCCTACAGACGCAAGAACTAATGAGAGTACAATACGGTTTGTAAGCACGGATTTGCATGATTTCCTACAGACGCAAGAACTAATGAGAGTACAATACGGTTTGTAAGCACGGATTTGCGTGATTTCCTACGGACGCAAGAGCTAAGTTAAGTACAAAACGGTTTGTGAGCACGGATTTGCGTGATTTCCTACAGACGCAAGGACTAAGTACAGTATAATACGGTTTGTGAGCACGGATTTGCATCATTTCCTACAGACGCAACAACTAAGTTAAGTACAATACGGTTTGTGAGCACGGATTTGCATAATTTCATACAGACGCAAGAACTAAGTAGCGTAAAATGCGGTTTGTGAGCACGGATTTGCGTGATTTCCTACAGACACAAGATATAACTAGAGTAAAATACGGGTTGTGAGCACGGATTTGCGTGATTTCCTACAGACGCAAGAACTAAGTTAAGTACAATACGGGTTGTGAGCACGGATTTGCATAATTTCATACAGACGCAAGAACTAAGTAGCGTAAAATGCGGTTTGTGAGCACGGATTTGCGTGATTTCCTACAGACACAAGATATAACTAGAGTAAAATACGGTTTGTGAGCACGGATTTGCGTGATTTACTACATACCCAAGTACTAAGTAAAGCATAATACGGGTTGTGAGCACGGATTTGCGTGATTTCCTACAGACGCAAGAACTAAGTTAAGTACAATACGGGTTGTGAGCACGGATTTGCATAATTTCATACAGACGCAAGGACTAAGTAGCGTAAAATGCGGTTTGTGAGCACGGATTTGCGTGATTTCCTACAGACACAAGATATAACTAGAGTATAATACGGTTTGTGAGCACGGATTTGCGTGATTTCCTACAGACACAACAACTAAGTAGAGTATAAAACGGTTTGTGAGCACGGATTTGCGTGATTTCCTACAGACGCAACAACTAAGTAGAGAATAATACGGTTTGTGAGCACGGATTTGCGTGATTTCCTACAGACGCAACAACTAAGTAGAGTATAATACGGTTGGTGAGCACGGATTTGCATCATTTCCTACAGACGCAACAACTAAGTTAAGTTCAATACGGTTTGTGAGCACGGATTTGCATAATTTCCTACAGACGCAAGAACTAAGTTAAGTACAATACGGTTTGTCAGCACGGATTTGCCTGATTTCCTACAGACGCAAGAACTAAGTAGAGTACAATACGGGTTGTGAGCACGGATTTGCGTGATTTCCTACAGACGCAAGATCTAATGAGGGTATAATACGGGTTGTGAGCACGGATTTGCGTGATTTCCTACAGACGCAAGAACTAATGAGAGTATAATACGGTTTGTGAGCACGGATTTGCGTGATTTCCTACAGACGCAAGAACAAAGTAGAGCATAATACGGTTTGTGAGCACGGATTGGCATGATTTCCTACATACGCAAGAACTAACTAGAGTACAATACGTGTTGTGAGCACGGATTTACGTGATTTCCTACAGATGCAAGAACTAAGTAGAGTATAATACGATTTGTGAGCACGGATTTGCATGATTTCCTACAGACGCAAGAACTAAGTAGAGCATAATACGGTTTGTGAGCAAGGATTTGCGTGATTTCCTACAGACGCAAGAACAAAGTAGAGCATAATACGGTTTGTGAGCACGGATTGGCATGATTTCCTACATACGCAAGAACTAACTAGAGTACAATACGTGTTGTGAGCACGGATTTACGTGATTTTCTACAGATGCAAGAACTAAGTAGAGTATAATACGATTTGTGAGCACGGATTTGCATGATTTCCTACAGACGCAAGAACTAAGTAGAGTAAAATACGGGTTGTGAGCACGGATTTGCATGATTTCCTACAGACGCAAGAACTAAGTATAGCATAATACGGTTTGTGAGCACAGATTTGTGTGATTTACTAGATAAGCAGGAACCAAGTAGAGTACAATACGGGTTGTTAGATCAGATAAGCGTGGTTTCCTACAGACGCAAGAACTAACTAGAGTACAATACGGTTTGTGAGCACGGATTTGCGTGATTTCCTACAGACGCAAGAATTAATGAGAGTATAATTCGGGTTGTGAGCACGGATTTGCGTGATTTCCTACACACGCAAGAACTAAGTAGAGTACAATACGGTTTGTGAGCACGGACGCAAGGATTTGCGTGATTTCCTACAGACGCAATAACTAACTAGAGTACAATACGGGTTGTGAGCACGGATTTGCGTGATTTCCTACAGATGCAAGAACTAACTAGAGTACAATACCGGTTATGAGCACGGATCTGCGTGATTTTCTACAGACGCAAGGACTAAGGAGAATACAATACGGTTTGTGAGCACGGATCTGCTTGATTTCCTTCATACGCAAGAACTAAGTAGAGTACAATAGCGGTTGTGAGCACGAATATGCGTGATTTCCTACAGACGCAAAAACTAAGTAGAGTACAATACGGGTTGTGAGCACGGATATGCGTGATTTCCTACAGACGCAAGAACTAAGTAATACGGTTTGTGAGCACGGATTTGCGTGATTTCCTACATACGCAAAAACTAAGTAGAGTATAATATGGTTTGTGAGCACGGATTTGCGTGATTTCCTATAGACGCAAAAACTAAGTAGAGTACAATACGGGTTGTGAGCACGGATATGCTTGATTTCTTACAGACGCAAGAACTAAGTAATACGGTTTCTGAGCACGGATTTGCGTGATTTCCTACATATGCATGAACTAAGTAGAGTATAATACGGTTTGTGAGCACGGATTTGCGTGATTTCCTACAGACGCAAGTACCAATAAGAGTATAATACGGTTTGTGAGCACGGATTTGCGTGATTTCCTACATGCGCAAAAACTAAGTAGAGTATAAAATGGTTTGTGAGCACGGATTTGCGTGATTTCCTATAGACGCAAAAACTAAGTAGAGTACAATACGGGTTGTGAGCACGGATATGCTTGATTTCTTACAGACGCAAGAACTAAGTAATACGGTTTCTGAGCACGGATTTGCGTGATTTCCTACATACGCATGAACTAAGTAGAGTATAATACGGTTTGTGAGCACGGATTTGCGTGATTTCCTACAGACGCAAGAACTAAGTAGAGTACAATACGGGTTGTGAACAAGGATTTGCGTGATTTCCTTCAGAATCAAGAACTAAGTAGAGTACAATACATGTTGTGAGCACGGATTTGCGTGATTTCCTACAGACGCAAAAACTAAGTAGAGTACAAAACGGTTTGTAAGCGCGGATTTGCGTGATTTCATACAGACGTAAAAACTAAGTAGAGTATAATACGGTTTGTGAGCACGGATTTGCGTGATTTCCTACAGACGCAAGAACTAAGTAGAGTACAATACGGGTTATGAGCACATAATTGCGTGATTTCCTACAGACGAAAGAACTAAGTAAAGTAAAATACGGCTTGTGAGCACGGATTTGCGTGATTTCCTACAGACGCAAGAACTAAATAATACGGTTTGTGAGCACGGATTTTTATGATTTCTTACAGACGCAAGAACTAAGTAGTGTACAATACGGGTTGTGAGCACGGATTTGCATGATTTCTTACATACGCAAGAACTAAGTAGAGTACAATACGGTTTGTGAGCACGGATTTGCGTGATTTCCTACAGACGCATGAACTAAGTAAAACGGTTTGTGAGCACGGATTTGCGTGATTTCCTACAGACGCAAGAACTAAGTAGAGTACAATACGGTTTGTGAGCACGGATTAGCGTGATTTCCTACAGACGCAAGAACTAAGTAGATTACAGTACGGTTTGTGAGCACGGATTTGCATGATTTCCTACAGAATAAAGAACTCAGAAGAGTATAATACGAGTTGTGAGCACGGATTTGCATGATTTCCTACAGAATAAAGAACTCAGAAGAGTATAATACGGGTTGTGAGCACGGATTTGCATGATTTCCTACAGAATAAAGAACTAAGTAGAGTATAATACGGGTTGTGAGCACAGATTTGCATGATTTACTACAGACGCAAGAACTAAGTAGAGTACAATACGAGTTGTGAGCACGGATTTGCGTGATTTCCTACAGACGCAAGAACTAAGTAATACGGGTTGTGAGCACGGATTTGAGTGATTTCCTACAGACGCAAGAACTAAGTATAGTACAATACGGTTTGTGAGCACGGATTTGCATGATTTCCTACAGACGCAAGAACTAAGTAGAGTACAATACCGGTTGTGGGCACGGATATGCGTGATTTCCTACAGACGCAAGAACTAAGTAGAGTACAATACGGTTTGTGAGCACGGATTTGCATGATTTCCTACAGACGCAAGAACTAAGTAGAGTACAATACGAGTTGTGAGCACGGATTTGCATGATTTCCTACATACGCAAGAACTAAGTAGAGTACAATACGAGTTGTGAGCACGGATTTGCGTGATTTCCTACATACGCAAGAACTATGTAATACGAGTTGTGAGCACGGATTTGCGTGATTTCCTACATACGCAAGAACTATGTAATACGGGTTGTGAGCACGGATTTGCGTAATTTCCTACATACCCAAGTACTAAGAAATACGGTTTGTGAGCACGGATTTGCATGATTTCCTACAGACGCAAGAACTAAGTAAAGTACAATACCGGTTTTGAGCACGGATTTGCGTGATTTCCTCAAATGAATTTTAAACAAGGACTCAAAACTCGTGGAGGAACAATATTTTATTCGTCGAAGTGCATCTACGAGACAATCTAGATATTCTGAGAGTTTTTTCCAGTGCCATGAAACCGGGTTTATGTTTAAACCTTTTGCTACTGAGTTTGTTTCTATAGTTTTTCACATAAGTATTTATTATCGAATCTTAGTCATTAAACATCAGTTCTACAGACGAACGAAAACATAATATATATATAAGGTTAGATTAATGCTTAATACTCGTATCGTTGAATGTGTAGTAACCTAATGTGTAACTAGTAGTGTGTTCCTTTATGCAATAAGTAAATACACTGATTATACTTGTTTTTCTTGTTTTACTCACAAACAACGTCTGCCTCATATAAGGGTATTCGACAGCGCAAACGTGTGCCTTATATAAGGGTCTTCAACAGTGCAAAAATGTGCCTCATATAACGGTATTCGACAGCGCAAACGTGTGCCTCATATACGGGTCTTCAACAGTGCAAAAACGTGCCTCGTAAAATGGTCTTCAACAGTGCAAAAACGTGCATCATATAAGGATCTTCAACAGTGCAAAAACGTGCCTCATATAAGGGTCTTCAACAGTTCAAAAACGTGCCTCATATAAGGGTCTTCAACAGTGCAAAAAAGTGCCTCATATAAGGGTCTTCAACAGTTCAAAAACGTGCCTTATAAAAGGGTGTTCAACAATGCAAAAACGTGCCTCATTTAAGGGTCTTCAAAAGTTCAAAAACGTGCCTCTTATAAGGGTCATCAACAGTGCAAAAACGTGCCTCATATAAGAGTCTTCAACAGCGCAAAAACGTGCCTCATATAAGGGTCTTCAACAGCGCAAAAGTGTGCCTCATATGAGGGTCTTCAACAGTGCAAAAACATGCCTCATATAAGGGTCTTCAACTGTGCAAAAACGTGCCTCATATAAGGGTCTTCCACAGTGCAAAAACGCGCCTCATATAAGGGTCTATAACAAAGTAACAGTGCGTGGTGAAGACCAAATACTAAAAAATGCACCCCCTTGTAAATGTCCAAGTTCACTTTATATATCAGTTTTGGAGAATACAAGTAATAAAATACGCTTAAAATGAACCATTTCCGACTACAAATTGTTAAAAGTTTATTGAGTAACCACAGCTCCCCATGCAAACATTTGGGGTGCAGTTAAAAAGTTAGGCACCATATAACGTAAATTATTGGCTCCGTCCCTGGTAGTGCAAGGAATGACTTAACTTGTGCAATTTGTTCAATACAGAAATGTTTCCACCACTCAAATGTCACGAAACGCAATATGCTGTATTATATATCTATTGTAGGGCGTCAATATTTATGACAAAATGGAACTCAGTTCCTGAAACTATTTGTTTAGACTATTTTGATCGACCTTGAATGTAGTAAGCCAGTTTGATAGTGGCTTGCAGCTATTTTATAAAATTTAAGGTTCGACTTCAATAAAATAGCATTATAAATAAAATATTAAAAACAGATAGAACATAATGAACATAAAGTAACTCATCACACTACACTAGTAAGAAATTTCTTATTTATCTATATGGTCAGCAATTGGTCAGCAGTTTTCCTTTATTTCTATATCGTTAACTGATTGGTCAGCACTTTAGCAGTCATCTGTTTTTGTTAAGTAGTCCCATGACCGTAAAGTAACCACGAGGAACGAAAACAAAGCATGACCCTATTACACCAAATACATTTCCGAAAACAATGTGTATACTATTTTTAGCGTTTAACTCGTTATGTTTACCCTTTACAGATGAGCTGTCTTAACTTTATAGAAAACAAAATTCGCAGGGAAATTATTCAACATGAAACAATCAGTGATTGAATGAAGTCATGCGGAGATATTCTACGAGGTCACATATGGTTTAGTACGAACATAGTAAAGGTCAAGGACGTTGCTTGTATTTAGATCCCCAAAACTTGCCATAAATTTCTGATCGCCCAAATTGAAAACATGATTTCGTCGCATTGCGGTGTTTCTAGTGATCATTTAGTGTAAATTAAATTAATCCGAAGTCGCTTAAAACGCACAGTGATCTAAAGACTTAAAGATTAGCTAGAATGTATACTACCAACTGTTTTACGTTACAGAGTTCGTCGCACATTCTCTCTATATAATAGTTGTAGGTTTACGGAACGTTTATGAATTGCCAGCCGTTGGAACGACGAATGAACTTCAAATAGACGTTATGGATGTCAATGGCACGAAGGCTTTTGAAGTTTATTCAGATTTTCTAGTTGGACAGTGTTCAAACTATACACTGCATCTTGGAGCTAGTTCGCAATATAATGCAAGTGGGTATGTATTTTTATTGTGTGTGTTTTGTTGTTTTAGATACGTTTCAGTTTATTTTATACATAGTCCATAACTAATAAGCAAAATGTGCAATGCAGTGGATATAATTGATAGAGTGGTCCTTCAAATTTAACTCTATATATGGATACATTACATCTGCGTTGAATGCGAAATTTGTTCAAATCGTGTATATTTTTCCTAAAAAAAGTATCATGCATATATTATATGTACATGTATTACAACAACATTAGAACTTTGTTCTGATTTTACATCACCGGTTATTATATGAATGTAAAATAATTGTGTAGTGCCTGGAAACTTGACCATGGACGACATAATGTATGGCGAAAATGGTATGTCATTTAGTGCGAAAGACAAGGACATGGATAATGATGTAAAATCGTAAGCAACATGGTACCATGGAGGCTGGCGGTACAATAACTGTGCAACGAAAAATCTAAACGGACCTTACACTTCCAATTCAAGTCAGCAGTCTGTTTTCGACTTTAGCTACAACTATCCAGAGCGCATAACACTTCATGAAACAAAGATTATGTTTCGTCATGTTTTGGTACAAGATCTTTGACAAATTTAAACATTGACAAGTTTGTGTTTTGAGATACTGTAATATACACGATAAGTCTATCTTAATTGAAACATCTCTATCGTTGTTGTATTGCATATAGTACAAGCTGGTTATACATACTATATGTCACGTGCTCATATTTCCTTCTGAAGGTCAAAATGCTGGCTAAACAATAATTATATTTAAATCAAATTATTTCTTATTATCACATTTTTTAAAATAGACAATTGCTTTGATCAATACTACAAATGATATTCAATGTGTTACTCTAATAATATAAGAAACAATGTTTATCCTGTCACTTGCATACAAATCGGTCCAATAACAAGGAAGCGTGTAAACTTTAGTTTATTAGGATAGTAGACCACGTCATGTTTATCTACAGTCAGGTGGTCATGTGACCGCGAAAACGAACTTCTTTTCAATATTCTGCAATGTCAGAGGAAAAGCACAAATACTGTTTTAGTATCTTATCAATAGATTGCCACAAATCGAACACAACAATCACTCGCCCATAAACTCCCACCAATCTGCATAAAAATGACACTTGCAAAACAATCGACCTGAAAATCTACATGTGATGTGAAAATCTTACCCCACCCACAAATGCTTGAAACTGTGAAACAGCATTCATCGATACTCGTCGATTGTTTATTCCATTTCTGTGGTGTATGCCAAAATCTCACTTACAACAGAAATGAATGATCTCTTTGCCGGTGCAGTTCCGAACATCCAACACTATCAATATGAATTAAATCCATTGAACAATGGCGTTGTTTGTAAACACTCACGATCTTGAATATGACCCGTGTACTGTACTCTGTGACTTGCGGAATATTGTTACATCATCAGATTATGTTTTGAGACTGATCCATGTTTATTCCCTTTCAAAGTTTTTTATGGTTTGAATTGATATTGCCGTATTAAAATGCAATGACTTTGAATATAAACGTATTGAAAAAGTTGAACAATTTTGAGAACTATTTTAGGGGCGATTTAAACATGGATACCGAGTGTGATGACGTCAACAGGGAAAACACAGTTGCTCCCCTTACTTTTAAAGATAATAATTAATTAATAACACAAAATAACAGGATAAATAGAATACTAGGTAAGTGCCGTTGATGGAGAAAGTTTATCTGGCTCTGCTACGGATTTGATCGAGTTCGCCTTCGGCTCACCAGATAAATTCCTTCGCCTTGCCAGATAAACTTCCTCCATCCACGGCACTAACCTAGTATTCTCTATTTATTGAACAATGCTATTCGAATATCATGTGGATATGGTAATAACTATATTGTATTATACATTGCTCTGTTAAGAATAATTCCTAAGATGGCATGGGTGAATTAAAAAAAAATGAAGCCTATTCCATTTTGTTCATAACCTTTTATAACAGAGGTCCATGAGCTCATCTTTAAGCTCATCAAGGGTGTTTTATGAAAAGTGTTGCTGCTGGAAAGTTTTATTCTGGTAGCTTCACTTGTTCAAAAATGCCGAAGAAAAAAGTCGTCAAAATGTCCTAAATGTACTGATTTTCGAGTGTCATATCAACTTCTTGGCCATTTTAAAATTTGAATAATACTTAAGATATATGGTATACAACCAAATTGTTTGCTGCTATTTATTTATTAGCATGTCTGCCATCAATACATTTGTATATTATCAGCCATCTTGGATTAAACAATGTAAGGGAGTCTTGAAATGAACATGACCGTAAAATAATTTTGAAGGTGCAAATATGCACTAACCTGACTTTTACAGGTCTATTATTACAATTATTGAGAATAATTCTATGTATAAATGTATTTTCTTTCATCAATGTAATATTTGAACTTAAATAAAACAACAATTAGGCATCATTTTTGTTTTATGAATTAGCTACAGCCAAATATATTACTTGACTCAGCATTGTCCTGAGTGTACGATTTGGAACACAATGATCATTATTTTTTTAGTTATTAGTTGCACCAGACTTATTTTCCAAATAGCATATAACCATACTGATTTATTTATCCCCTATCTGATGACACAGTGATGTGTATTGATTTTTTTCTGAACTTATATGCTGTCCTGAGTGTACGACCTTATTGACACAATTGATTGACATAGGTGCCATCATGCCATGATATAAACATGGCACTTCTTGTATTTGAAAGTTAGCTACCCTAAAGTTTTCCTTACCACAGAAAAGTGGTAATCAATCTGTATTAAGAATTACAGGTAAGATTTTTTATAAATATACAAAATAAATGCATGAAGGAATGATTTTTATTTTCTCTTGATGATATATATTTTCGTTGACCATAATGAAATGTAAACAGACACATACCCATCTTTAAAATATGTTATTATATTTAAGATGTTATTTTTTTGTAAGAAATTACCGTATAGGTGAAGATTAAGGGAATATAGGTTGAGGTTAATATCAGACCCTACAAAGATTGCCGAATTAAGAGCCAGTAAATGTTCAAGGTTGAGAACAACAATTACAGGGAAAAGGTAAGAGGAAGGAGAAAGCTTTATAAGAAATATGATGAGCTGATTAGAAGTAAGGAGAGAATCCAAACACGGGAATACAGAAAGATGAAGAAACAGGAAATAGCAAATAAACAACAGAACAATAAAAAAGTAGTTGTCCCCACTGATGAGAAAGAAATCAAAAGAAAATGCAGGTGCCTATGACAGGAGCAATGTTTTGAAAGTATTTTGTGTTTGTTGTCTCAACTGGATACTAAGAGATGTTAATAGTTTGTCACTATTGTATATCAAATTATTAAAGGAAAATGTTGAATGTCTACTGAGAACTCCATTTACTTATGTATACAATGGACTTCACTATCTAAAGAAACAATTAAAGGCAAATTTCATAAAACAATGTTGCTAATGAATAACAGAGAGTTAATTGTGTGCAAATCGATAGAATATTTTATTTCTTAAAGATACTTGTCAACCGAAAAGCTTATAATCTTGATTACTATTTCTTGTCCTAGGTACGATTTTACCCATACTTTTTCAAACCAAAAGATTGAGTAAACTAAATAATAAGCAATCTAGCTGTACTTATATTTGACTTATCATTTAAATTAAGCATAAGTAACTAATTATAATTAAATTTGCAGAATTACTTCACTTTATTGTTTCCATATCTTGCAAGAGAGTTTTTCTAATAGTGTAACTCTTGAATAGCAATGCATTTATGAAAAAATAATTATCAAAAGTACTGAAAAAGTACAGTTATGGGTATTCTTTGAAGATTTGATGACACATATTGACTGTTGCATAATGTTGTTGGTCATGACGTGTGATAATGTTACAAATTTACTTAAATGTCCTGAGTGTACAAAAAACAGTCCAAAAAGTGCTATGTATTGAATTAGCTGTATCAAAGTCAATTTCAATTCAGGCTTGATGAATTTATGCAATAACCTTCATTTTGACTTACATTTTTCTAAACATGTCTTTTAATGTATATCCCACAATACTTTGTAAAGTTATACAAACTTTTTCGAGTGTTGTTATGAAATAACAGGACAGCAAATTGTTTAAAATATTATATTTCGCAGGTTTTGGTGATTGTGTCATCAATGTTCGGTCATATTGTTAGTTAAATATGTACTTGATATTACTTTAATAGAAAAAAAACAGTATAATTTTGTTGTTTGAGATTATATGTTCCTTTAAAATGTGTTATCAAGTTCATAAAAAGTTTATTAAAATTATAATTAAATACTAAAAACATCACATTCATTGGTAACTTATCCATTTGAGAATTTAAGAAAATAAATTTGAATATATTGGATACAAAATGGACTAAAATCACTTTGGACATTCGATGTTCAATCTTGACACCTATGTCAAGTCTTGGCTTCATTTTTTTTAATTCACCCAGATATGAAATTAAGTGTATGCACTTAACTTGAATTTACTTGGCATATTGTGTGACAGTGGAGTTCGAACGTACCCATCAAAAGGATTTCTTACAGGACGTCCACTTTGGAAAAATGTAATTCTGTCTTGTGCATACACATAACCTGGTGAAGGTCGGCATGAATTGCTAAACAATAAACTTTTTGAAAACAAAAACTACTACCTCCAGAAAGGCGAATACTGTTATAAAAATATGTCGGGAGAATGACTCTGTTGAACACAGCAATAATGTTAATTAACAACAGTCTCAATCTAAGCGAAGCATATAACTTGGCTTACAGACAGGCAGACGGACATACGGACAGACATACAGACGGCAAATGGATATATATATATATATATATATATATATATATATATATATATATATATATATCATAAGAAGTATTTGCGCTTGGTTGCCTTTAAATTACGATGAATAAATAGAATGTGTCATTGAGTACATGGGCGCATATACAGCAAGTTGACAAAACCACAGATGGCAGTATCAGTCAGAGATGGTGAAACGTTTGTTCTCATAGTATATATGTTATATGAATATCACACTAAAATGGGATAAAAGGTTTGATTTCTCAAATATTGTTAAAGACTGTTAAAGACGATTTGGGCAAAAAATAAGTTTATTGGGCATGGGGTGTACCACGCCTTGGAGACCTTCTTATACTATATACGATTATATCCGCGAGAAATGTTCACCATCTCAGACTGAAATTATCACCTGAACACAGCGACATAACATGAAATCGAATCATACAGTGCAGTTTACGACTGACACAAATAATAACCTCACAGCGCGGATAAGGTTATGACTTGAACAATAACTATAGGGCAAATTACACCAATGTGGAAGTGCCTTCTCATTGTTACATTCTTTATTTCTTTTAGTTGACAAATGACAGTGGATCCAATCGCAGACCATTGGCTACCTTCCATATTTGTAGGTTTTGAAGCTGAATGGTTTATGATTTCAAAAACATGCTGATCATGCTGGATCTACTTAATTTGCTTTATTCACATTTTTCCGCATTGTTTACACCGGATTTGGTCACTTTATGGAATATACAGTGGTTACGTTCAACCAATTTTATTTTTTCTGAAAAGAGACGTAACTTTTTTCTAACGTTGTTTGTTGCTTAGTACACAACTCTCTCCCCATATATGGTGTTGGGGGTCGAGAAGCACTAGAAATCAGTGTTATTTCGCCTGCAAATTTGTCATAAAATATAGCAAATTTATTTGGTAGTCTATGACATATACAGGGCAGTTTACGACCTGACATAAACAAGATCTATACACATTCGGAGCTCCTCGGCCATTTTTATCGAAAACAACCTCGGATGTTTGTCGGTACATCAGTTGAAGTAGTTCGTAAATTTTTGAATTATATCATTAATTTAATTTTGTGTTTAAGAGTTGTATTTATTGATCTAAATTTAAAGTGATTGAAGTGTATTATTGCAAACATAATTAAGATTCCCAAGAGTTTAGTCATAAAGTTTATCTGCTAAATAAAATTTCTACGAGATCTACTTGCAGCGGACTTAAGCGTACCACTTTTTGAGTATGAAACCGTGCAAATACATCCGAGGTTGTTTTCGAAGAAAAATGGCCGAGAAGATCCGAATGGATCTATACAATGCAGTTTACGACATAACATAAACAAAAACTATAAAGTGCAGATTACTCAGATCGGAATTGATTACTGACACATTTGTCTTGTCCATTTTCTAAAATTTGACCCTGAATAATTGCTTTCGATCTTTAAAGGTTTTAAAGCTGAAAGGTTCGTGATTTTTATTCGTGAAGAATGATAGGGTGTTATCAATATAATACTAATCCTAAAACAGACTTCATTGATATTTCTCGATTCATGATCCAAAATATGACATCCTGATTCAACTTCTAAGATTTAGATTTAGCTCAGATGTTTGGTTAAATACGGCTTCTGATCTGCTTTTTTATGTTCACACCGCAATGGGTATATTTCTGCGACAGGTTCGGGTTTATATTATCTTATATTATTTTGCTGATACAAAACGTTACTTTTTTAACCATGCTTAATATATAAAGGCGCAAACTATAGCTTGATGCAAACAAATTGTTTTTGTTGTGTGTGTTTTAATGCATTATCATGTTTACCTCATTTGACTTTAATGATCGAAACATAAAACGGCGTATGATTTAGGTACATTTCAAAAAAATATTATCGATATTTTGGCGCTTTTTTAATTTCTGGCTACGTAGCTTTTAATTAAAAAACAACAACATTTATAACGGTTAACTTTATTTAATCTTTACCTTAATCATATGCTTTATTGGCTGTAATCATTTAAATGAGTTTAACTGTCGGTTACAAATTTTACATTTTCGGTATGACGCGGACGTGTATTGAACCCGCAACCTCACATTCCCAAAGCGGAAGCTCAACCAGGGTAAGGGTATCTTTCTCATGGTCTCTCAAAATGGACACCAGGACTGGGTTCTAACCAGAAAACGGACTCGAAGCAGAACACGGACTCGATAGTTATTCTATATGCTTTCAGCTGTCCTCTCAATCGAGCTAAACAAAGTAAGAATCAACTGTTAGAAGGCTTTTGGGGCTTTTAATTAAATACCGTCAATAAAAAGATAGTACCATTTCATTGTTACGGTTCACATTATTCATCTCGTCATATCAGTATTTATCAAATTCAAAGTAAACACTTCGTAACATATAAATGAAATGGTGACTTTCATCTTGAAAAATATATTAATACATATTGTATCCAAATGGTATTTGCTGTTCAGTATTACACTTGTATGAAACACATAATTACATGTTATGGTTAAATACATATTCAGCAAAAGTGATGAAAAGGAACAAAATATCAAAATCAAAATGTAAAAGCTACAAAAAGTAGTATTGACAATACATTTCGAGCGCGACATGGGTTATGGAGACAACTAAGCCACAACTAACCCACAACTAACCCAAAACTAACCACAACTAACCCACAACTAACCCAATTCCATCTCCAATACGAGTCAAACATATCACACTAGAAATTAAGCTTTCCTTTTTAAATTAGTCTTTTTGCTATCCTGAGAGTTATTTAGCAGTAAATTAAAAGAATCTATGAATTTTGAAATGAATCTGAAAAAACAACAATGCATATGACTTAACGAAAGGAACATCGGTTCCCCCAAAATGCAGTTTTTATTTGTCCGAATATTTACACTTTGTCCGAAGTTATGAGCTTAAACAGTATTATGAAACAAAGTATTGAAAGCTCTGCTGGGTATCTTCAATTTGCACCCCGTAATAGACTGAGGTTTACTCGGAGGCACAATGTTCAGCTATAGTAATAGTTATTGAGGACAGTCTTGATGATAATATGTTACTTTATCGCTGTCTAATACATCAATATAACACAAACAATAAAAATATAAAAAAATTTTTTTACACAATCTTCGTAATTAATTGTTCTCTATTCATGATACTGTCTACATTTTCTCCCTTCTCGTCCAGTCTCCAAATTTAACATGGCAAGTCTCTCATTTACACATTTGGTAGTCAGCAAGGGTTATTTACAAAATAATGCACACATTATCAAATCAATTTATATGGTTTATTTAGTTCATTTTCCCTAGTGCATTCGTTTACACCTCTTCCACAGGACAAAATAATGCACCACAGTATCAAATCAACTTATAAAGGTTGTAAAGTTAATTTTGCCTAGTGTATTCGTCTTTACCTCTTCTACAGGATCAGTTTCTGCCCTCTACACGGTGGTTGTCTCATCCTCGTGTACCTTTATGTCACTGAAAATGTTGATACTTTGATAACAAGTTTTTGAACATGACAGAAAATAGTTTGAAACAAAGTTTGAAACAAAGCTCGTTTTGTTTGAATTATTGAATATGACTTGGGTAGTTATGTACAGCTCTTAATTTAATTAGTAATTAATCAGATTTGTTAAAGAAGTGCCTAAAGTTAAGGACAAATACGGTGCCATATTGATGAAGCAAATTTCTTAGTTTTTGACAACGATTATTTAATACCCCCTATTTTTATCAAATTTATTTATATGCAATTGTTATATAGTCCATGTTATTTTTTATTGCCGTATTTTGTCCACTTAGTTTAAATTTGTAACAAACATGCTTTATGAATAACGCCCCAGAATTGCTTGCGAAATGATTCAAACTGGACAGTGGTTGTATGTTTGCAGTGGACTAGTTAGGTGGCAAACTTAGCAACATGTAACTGCCTATGCTACGCTCTCACGTAACATCATGTGATGAACGCATGTAACACTTAAACGCATCAATTCGTATTCTGGTATTGTCGGGATCATACCCACTTCGTATCTAAGAAGTTGTGGGTTTGATCCAAACCACGGACACTTTCTCGTGGCCTCTCAAAAATTAACGTACGTACTGGTTTCAACCCAGAAAACGGACTCAAAGGTGAATATTATAAGCAATGAAATTGAGTTACAATCGATATAAAAGAAATAAGTATAAACATTGGTTAAAGGAGCAACTTAATCGTTTTTTGTAGGGCTATGGACGCAAAATGGTTTTACGTGAACTACTTAAAATGTCAATTACAACTTTATCGCTTTTAAGGTATCCTTCCCACAAGCATGTGAATTTCTAATACCTTGCGACCCCTTATTATTTTGGCACCATTTGAAAGGGTTTTGTATGCAGAGAAATAAAATGCGAAAAAAATAAACAAAATTGTATAACAAAAAAGTTTTTCTACTTTCAAAAATTGCAAAATTGGTATTTTTACGTTCGATTTCAGATTAAATAAGGAGCAAATATACAACCTGTAGTAACTTCATGTATGACGTACATTTGGCCAGCTCTTTTAAATATAAGAAATCAGCAAGCAAAACCTTCCAAATCATATCATAATTATATGGTTTCACCAGTCAATACTTAACATAATGGTTAATGGAGCTACCAGGAGCCATTTGTATCAAGATGGATTTTTCTTTGGATTGGTCAACGTTTATCCAATAATTTCTATTTACCAATCAAATCATTTAAATGTTCAAACAAACTGGAAGATAACCTGTGGACTCCTTATCCAAGTTCTATACAATGGGCTGCAGAGATCTAACTTATTTGTGGTCTCATACCATTACTCTAGAATCCTACCTATCATTAAATGCCCAGGACATGTTGAATTCACCGCTCATTCGGTAGGGCGCTCGACCAAGGAAATGTGTCAGTGTGCCTATACGGTGCAGTATCATTGCCAGAAACTGTATGAGGAGTACGAACGAAAACAGCACCAAAACCACCAAACCTGCAAATATACATGTCTAAGAGTAAAAAAATCCCCGTTATACTGGAGGATATCGCTTGTCGTCAACAAATAAACAACAGTTCTGAAAAACACAGTTTTGAGGCTAATATCACATGACAATCTTGTCTTTAGCATTTATGTTTATAAGGATTTATTACAATATCTCCATTGTTTCTTCGAAAAACAGCACTAGAAAAAAAATCATTTAATTTCGAATCGGGTGTTATTCTGTTTGATGTATTAGTTTTTTCGACGTGCTGGCAAGATTACAACATAAGCACGACCAATTAAAAATCTTGAGAGATTGACGCTACTTATTGATTTCTTAAATACTTCTTCCAGGTAAAGCGCACTATGCTTCAAAAATCGCAAATGTGTCGAACGGCAAAATAGACGGCAACATCAAGTCTTGAAGCATTACTTATTCCCACTACCGTTTTCGGTTGACCGTGCTGTGTTGTAGACAACACATAATTGGCCAACGTAAACAAAGAAAAAACAAATGTCAAGGAGAAAGACGCACACCAATTATCCTTAATTTAATGTATCACAGTCGCTAGGAAAATCAATCCGACAATGCTTACCTATAAAACAAAGCTGCATACTTACAGGTTCATAATTTTCCATAGTAAAAAACATTTTATAGTTAGTTAAATACGTCTAAACTTGTTTCATGATTACAGTAGATTAACAAATACAGTTCTCTCAGCGTTATTATTTTTTTTAAACTGTTTTTACCTATCAAAATCCTATGAGCTGGAAAATGCTAAACATTAAATCAATTTGACATGGCCTTATCACGCATCACTTTTGTCTTTAATATGTCATTTGACCATGCATTACATCCTTACCCCCCATCCCCCATCCACCTTCGCCACATGGAGTAGCTGTCATTGGTTATGAACCTTCACTTACCAACAGCACTACTTCCAGCCAAATTAAGTATCTGCTCATGGTTATGGACCTTTACTCACAACAGGGTTATTTCCAACCACACTAAGTATCTGCCCTTGGTTATGAACCCTTACTTACCAACAGGATTACTCCCCACCACACTAAGTATCTGCCCTTGGTTGTGATCCCTTACTAACTAACAGGATTACCCCCATCACACTAAGTATCTGCCCTTGGTTATGAACCCTCACTCACGAACAGGGTTACTCCCCGCCACACTAAGTATCTTCCCTTGGTTATGAACACTAACTTACCAACTGGGTTACTCCCCGCCACACTAAGTATCTGCACTTGGTAATGAACCCATACTAACCAACAAGGTTACTTTCCGCCACACTTAGTATCTGCCCTTGGTAATGAACCCTTACTCACCAGCAGGGTTACTCCCCGCAACACTGAGTAGCTGCCCTTGGTTTGCCAACGTGAATATAAGGACCATCCATAAAGCGTTGGAGACAGCAAACACCATCAACCAAGCATTACGTAGGTCACCCAGCTTTTCTATAAACAGGAATTTAAGAGGTTGCGAAAAGCTTCTGGTACAGGCACGTGTATTACTTTCAGCGAACTACGTATGTGTACAGTGTAAAAATGGCATGCACATAGGCACGAGAGAAAGGATCGATGAGAGTATCTTGGAGTCTACAAGAACACGTTAAAAAGGGAAATTTCGCAAATAACTTTTAAACTCAACTTCAAATTGAACGGGTATATATATTAGCCACAACTAAAAGAACACGTAACCTCTTTAAAATCATTCTATAAACATTTATAATTTGAAAACGTACGAATTATTGATAAGAGTTAAGTGATATTTCCAGGCACCATATCAATTCACATTGATTTCATAGACAGAACCCAGGCTATTATCTTAATTGTTATTCATAGCAATACATTGATATTTATGCAACATGTGTAATGTGTGGAATGTGTGAATTTTGTCTTGAGGCGGTGTATTTGACGTTTAGGGTGTGACGGTCTTTGATCCGTATACCTTAGTAAAACCCAAAATTATGTACTGTGGACTACGGCCGTCTTGAAACATTGTGAAATAAATCAATCGTATTTTGTGATATGTATTGCCTGTAAATTAATGATGTGTATATAACAAATGACCCGCGAGAAGTGGAAATGAATCTTACAGTAAACGTCTGAATTATCAAGTGAAGGGGAAATCGATCTGACAGTAGCAGATCGCCATACCGAGTGAGGTGGAAATTGGTCTCACAGTAAAAGTTTTAATTAACAAATGAAATGGAAATTTGTCTTAAAGTAAACGCTTGAATTACCAAGTAAAGTGGAAATGGGTCTTACAGTAAACGTTTGAACTACCGATTAAAGAGGAAAAGGATCTTACAGTATACGCTTGAATTACCACGTGAATTGGAAATGGGTCTCACAGTAAACGTTTGAATTACCCGCGTGAAGTGGAAATGGGTCTCACAGTAAACGCTTGAATTACCGCGTGCAGTGGAAATGGGTCTCACAGTAAACGTTTGAACTACCGATTAAAGAGGAAAAGGATCTCACAGTAAACGTTTGAATTACCCGCGTGAAGTGGAAATGGGTCTCACAGTAAACGTTTGAATTGCCGCGTGAAGTGGACAGTAAACGTTTGAATTACCGAGTGAAGTGGAAATGGGTCTCACAGTAAACGTTTGAATTACCGAGTGAAGTGGAAATGGGTCTTACAGTAAACGCTTGAATTACCGAGTGCAGTGGAAATGGGTCTCACAGTAAACGTTTGAACTACCGATTAAAGAGGAAAAGGATCTCACAGTAAACGTTTGAATTACCGAGTGCAGTGGAAATGGGTCTAACAGTAAACGTTTGAACTACCGATTAAAGAGGAAAAGGATCTCACAGTAAACGTTTGAATTACCGAGTGAAGTGGAAATAGGTCTCACAGTAAACGTTTGAATTACCGAGTGAAGTGGAAATGGGTCTCACAGTAAACGTTTGAACTACCGATTAAAGAGGAAAAGGATCTAACAGTAAACGTTTGAATTACCGTGTGAAGTGGAAATGGGTCTCACAGTAAACGTTTGAACTACCGATTAAAGAGGAAATGGATCTCACAGTAAACGTTGGAATTACCCGCGTGAAGTGGAAATGGGTCTCACAGTAAACGTTTGAATTACCCGCGTGAAGTGGAAATGGGTCTCACAGTAAACGTTTGAACTACCGAGTGAAGTGGAAATGGGTCTCACAGTAAACGTTTGAATTACCGAGTGCAGTGGAAATGGGTCTCACAGGAAACGTTTGAACTACCGAGTGCAGTGGAAATGGGTCTCACAGGAAACGTTTGAAATACCGAGTGAAGTGGAAATGGGTCTTACAGTAAACGCTTGAATTACCGAGTGCAGTGGAAATGGGTCTCACAGTAAACGTTTGAACTACCGATTAAAGAGGAAAAGGATCTCACAGTAAACGTTTGAATTACCGAGTGCAGTGGAAATGGGTCTAACAGTAAACGTTTGAACTACCGATTAAAGAGGAAAAGGATCTCACAGTAAACGTTTGAATTACCGAGTGAAGTGGAAATAGGTCTAACAGTAAACGTTTGAATTACCGAGTGAAGTGGAAATGGGTCTCACAGTAAACGTTTGAACTACCGATTAAAGAGGAAAAGGATCTCACAGTAAACGTTTGAATTACCGAGTGAAGTGGAAATGGGTCTCACAGTAAACGTTTGAACTACCGATTAAAGAGGAAAAGGATCTCACAGTAAACGTTTGAATTACCGAGTGCAGTGGAAATGGGTCTCACAGTTAAAGCTTGAATTACCGCGTGAAGATGAATATGGTCTCACGTTTGAATTACTGAATGAAATGGAAATGGGTCTCCGGTAAACACTTAAATTACCGCTGGAAGAAGAGATGGGTCTCAAAGTAAACGTTTGAAAAACCACGTGAAGTGGAAATGGGCTTTATAGTAATTGCCTGAATAAGCGCGGAAATGGGCGTTCACAGTAGATGTTAGAATTACCCCATGAAGAGAAAATGGGTCTCACAGTAAAATTTTGAATTGCCGAGTCAATATGAAATGGGTCTTACAATAAACGACTGTTGACAGAATGAAAAGGATATGGGTCGCAAAGTAAACGCTTGAATTACCGCGTGAAGAGGCAGTGTGTCTCACAGTAAACGTTTGAAGTACCGCGTGAAGTGAAAATAGTTCCTACAGTGAACGTTTGAATTACAGATTGAAGTGGAAATTGGTCTCACAGTAAACGTTTGAATTACCCACTTTGAAGTGGAAATGGGTCTTTCAGTTAACATTTTAATACGGCGTGAAGTGGAAATGGGTCTCACAGCAAACGATTGAATTACCGCGTGTAGTGGAAAAGATCGTAAAATGGAAATGTGTCTTACAGTATTTGTAATTACAACTAGTGGTTGAAATTGATCTTAAAGTATACGATTAAATAACCGAGTGAGGTGGAAATTAGTTTCACATTTAACATTGAATTACGGCGAGAAATGGAAATGGGTCGTAAAGTAAACGATTAAATTATCGCGTGAAATGGAAATGGATCTTACCGATAACGATGGAATAACGGCTTGAAATGGAAATGGGTGTCGTAAAGTAAGCGTGTGAATTACCGAGTGACGTCGAAATGTGTCTTTCAATAAATGTTTAACCTTACGGAGTTAAATAGAAAAAGGGTCGTATAGTAAACGTTTAGATTACCGCGTGAAGTGGAAATGGGTCTCACAGTAAACGTTTGTAATTCCGAGTGAAATGGAAATGGGTCTGATAGTCAACGTTTGAATTACGGCATGAACTATAAATCGGTCGCATACTAAACGTTTAAATTACATCATGAAATGGAAATGGGTCTCACAGTTAAAGATTGAATTACGGCGTGAAATGGAAATGGGTATAACAGATAACGATTGAATACGAATAACTGTTTGAAATTGAAATAGGTCGTAAAGTAAACGTTTGAATTGCCGAGTGTAGTGGAAATGGGTCATACAGTAAACGGTTTAACTACCGCATGAAGTAGAAATGGGTCCCACAGTTAAAGTTTGAATTACCGAGTGAAATGTAAGTGGGTTTAATAGTCAACGTTTGAATCACGGCATGATTTTGTATTCTGTCTTACAGATGACGATTGAATAACTGTGTGAAATTGAAATGGGTTGTTTAGTAAACGTTTGAATTACTGCTTGCTGTGGAAATGGGTCTCACAGTTAACGTTTGAATTACCGCGTGAAGTGGAAATGGGTCTCACAGTAAACGCTTGAATTACCGCGTGAAGTGGAAATGGGTCTCACAGCTAACGTTTGAATTACCGCGTGAAGTGGAAATGGGTCTCACAGCTAACGTTTGAATTACCGCGTGAAATGGAAATGGGTCTCACAGTAAACGCTTGAATAACCACGTGAAGGGGAAATGGGTCTCACAGTAAACGTTTGAATTACCACGTGAAGTGGAAATGGGTCTTACAGTAAACGTTTGAATTACCGCGTGAAATGGAAATGGGTCTCACAGTAAACGTTTGAATTACCGAGTGAAGTGGAAATGGGTCTCACAGTAAACGTTTGAATTACCACGTGAAATGGAAATGGGTCTCACAGTAAACGTTTGAATTACCGAGTGAAGTGGAAATGGGTCTCACAGTAAACGTTTGAATTACCGCGTGAAATGGAAATGGGTCTCACAGTAAACGTTTGAATTACCGCGTGAAATGGAAATTGGTCTGACAGTAAACGTTTGAATTACCACGTAATGTGGAAATGGGTCTCACAGTAAACGTTTGAATTACCTAGTGAAATGGAAATTGGTCTGACAGTCAACGTTTGAATTACCGCGTGAAGTTGAGATGGGTCCCACAGTAAACGTTTGAATTACCGCGTGAAGTTGAAATGGGTCTCACAGTAAACGTTTGAATTACCGCGTGAAGTGGAAATGGGTCTCACAGTAAACGCTTGAATTACCGCGTGAAGTGGAAATGGGTCTCACAGTAAACGTTTGAATTACCGCGTGAAGTGGAAATGGGTCTCACAGTCAACGTTTGAAATACCGCGTGAAGTGGGAATGGGTCTCACAGTAAACGTTTGAATTACCCGCGTGAAGTGGAAATGGGTCTCACAGTAAACGTTTGAATTACCGCGTGAAGTGGAAATGGGTCTCACAGTCAACGTTTGAAATACCGCGTGAAGTGGAAATGGGTCTCACAGTCAACGTTTGAAATACCGCGTGAAGTGGGAATGGGTCTCACAGTAAACGTTTGAATTACCCGCGTGAAGTGGAAATGGGTCTCACAGTAAACGTTTGAATTACCGCGTGAAGTGGAAATGGGTCTCGCAGCTAACGTTTGAATTACCGCGTGAAGGGGAAATATGTCTTACACTAAACATTTGATTTATTTTGATCGCCATTGAAGGTAGTAAGCCAGTTTGCTTGTAGCTTGCAATTTAACGCTCTTATGAAATAGAAAAATATCAACTTTAACAAAATATAATTATAAAATAAATATTAAACAAACTAATTATTCATAATGAAAAATGAAATGACTATTCATACTACTATCATTACACTAGTAAGAATTTCCATCTGTATCCATATGGTCATCAATTGGTCAGCAGTATCCCTCTATTTCTTAATCGTCACATTATTGGTCAGCACTTTAGCACGACCAGAAATGACGTTTTTGTTAAGTTAGTCTCAACCCAAAGAAGGAAAATCAAAGCAGGACCGTCTTACACCAAAAACAATCAAATCCGAAAACAATGTGTATACTAATTTTAGCGTTTTACTCGTTGTGTTTACCTTTAAAAGATAATCTGTCTTACTTTTCTGGAAAAATCGTTCGCGGGGGAATAAAATTATTATATTTTTAAAGAGATCTAAAGAGCTCGTTTCCGATACTCCTTTATTGTATTTGACCTATATTACAACGACCAATGGGGTTTCTAGTTTAAGTTTATAATGACCAATGGAACTCATTATTTATTTTTTGTTAATTTATGTTAATTTTGCAGGAAGTCAGAGTAAATTCAGACCGTCTATAGACCGAAGAAAAACTGTGACATAATATTGTTTGCTTACTTCATATTAACTATAAAACTCATTTTCGCTTGTCGTAGCTCGAATGTTAACATAATACTCTGACGATTAGGGAGTATACTTGTATTATAATTGCATTAAGGACAAAAATAATGTTTACCTTTAAGGTCCTTTTCCAACCCATACGCTGTGGACTGTGGAATCAGACAAAAGTTTCTCAGATTGTCCCAAAACTCAAATCCATCCTTGTTAGAGAGTTTGACTTGGACCGGTTTGTTCAATCTTTCACCAACTTCAATTAGTTTCATCTCGGCTGTAATATAAAACTTATATTTAAGGTATGCGATACCCAAATATGAGACCTTGGGATGCCTGGTGACCCCATTTTATTGCTGTTTGGAAGACATTCATGTACTGGAAATAAATGTACAAACACTAAATAAATTTAAGGAATCCCGCCCTCATATAAGGTAGTTCTCTGAAAGCTCTAAGTATTTTGTACTCATGGGATTATGCAAACCGTACACGTATTCTACAATTTACCAATTTAAAATGAATGAACGAAATAACGTTGTACATTAAGTCATTGCAGCTTGTATTTGTGTTCTCAATTTTAACTGAAATTGGACGAAAATGACATATTTCGCAATCTTTGAAAGCCAAAAGAACTTGTTTTTTTTATATTTAAGCTTACCTACATCGTATAAAAGCCCTCCAACTAGCCAGTAAAGTCCGGGTATTTCACAAGTTAATTGGCCATAAACATGTGTAAATACCAATAGGATAATTAGATTAGGAGACATTATTGACTAATCAGACAAGCATCTGTTAAAGGTTATTAGAATACACGATACACAAAGGTAATATCCCATCTAATACTTTTTAAAGATTAAAATAATTATTTAAGAGGTCCGCCCCAATATAGCGTATACGTTTTATTTCTGAAGACCGAATGAAAAGACAAACGAATTTAAACCTTGTATAAAACATGATAGGTTGCGTTAAGTCAAACACCGCGTTAATTAAGCACTACTATTTTGTAACAACCCTCGAGGATAAAAATTGCACATTAATGGATCTTACCCTCTGTTGGATTTCTCAGCTTGCTTATCGCGTACAGCAGTCTTTTGATGTGACCTAAAGAAAACACCATTATGTCATAAGTATATGTTGAACGTAACCACAGAGATGCTGCGAAACCCTCCTTGTACGGGGTCATGTGCGTGTGGACTTCTTTTTGTGCACTACGTTATTCAGGTACGTGTATAATGTTCAAGTTTAGAATGGCATGTACGGTAACACGAGAATATTGGTTTATGCGAGGATAAGCCAACCTTCAAGAACACATTTAAAGAAAACAAATCACAAACGACGCGTTATGCACCTCTCTTTACATGCAATGCAAATATACGTCTTAAAATATAGTACTGAAAATTCTGTCCATTGAATTTAGATTCTGAAGAATTTTGACCGTGTAATGCAACGTTTTGGTAAGTTAAGAGAAATGTGACATCTTCAGATACCCACGGCTGACTAATTTCGTAACTCTGCATTTATCACCAGTGGGTTAAATCCACTACATTCCACCGTTTTAGCCTTCATCATCGAACAGTAATCGTTTTATGATGTTTAAGAAGACGAATTTCACTTTGTTTGTGTCTGTAATATGTATGGCGATTACACAAAACTAATTTAAAAAGAAAATACTAATTTGGCCTAGTATGATGAAATGTATTGATCGCATGCAAGGCAGTTTAACTTAATTTGTTTCAGTTTATTTTAGAAGCATTTATACGTCACAACATTAAAATTTACTGTCCAAATTGAAACGAGTTAATCACATATAACTTCATAATTTTAATATCTCTCAGCATTGCATAGCATATAATTATCCTGCATCCAGTGTGTCTGGTTGTTAGTCTAACCTCATTGTTCATATAATTGTATTACTACTCAATTTAAAGTAAATTATTAACATAACTGTGTAATTGATGATATTATCTTTCTTAGTTTCAAGTTTATACCTATCATGTTATCGTTGTATATCTGTTTATATTGTATAACAATCTATATCATGTTATGAGGAACACATATGTGTTAAAATAAGTTAATAAATGTGATAAGTCCTTCATAATGTTTTACTTTTTTATCAAGGAACATTAATGATGCTGAAAGTTCAGTGGTGTTAATGGATAATTAACCACGACACTTAACGATTAATCGATATGTTAAATTCGTGAAATACAGTGAAATGTCACACTTACCTGTTAACAATAAACATAGGTAATTTATTTGTCGTTTTCATTTTATTTACAGAGTCGAATTCATTTCTTTTGATTTTCGAAAATGAGTTATATTCTATCATTTTAAGTACACATCAAGAGCTCAAATGAATTTGATTGTAGTACCAGCTAATAAACTGTGACAAAATTAATCACTTAAAAATTGAAACTTCAAAGGACTTATTGACAAGCAATTTTGATGCGGTTATGATGGAACTACTACGATAGAGCAAGCACGCAGTGTGTTTCTTAGTGTGTAATGTTATCTTTTTTCGGACATACACTGATAAAACATGTCAACATTCATCATTTGTAGCTAAAAAAAACATCTGGCCACGAAACATAATGCATATATATTTACATGTATTAATGAAATACATGTTTCCCTTGTCGAAAATTACACGAGCCTGAAGGTACATTAAACAACCAAGTAAAACTGTTTTTTGGCTAAGTAGTCTTACTTGAGGATTTGTTTAAAAAAAACTGTGTTTTATATTGTTGAGCCTGTAATTTAGCATATTTAAATTTTCTATATTAGAATTAGAAATTTTGACTAGTGGTTGGAAGTATATATTTCTAAGGCTGCTGTTAAATGCATTCCAGGTAAAACACAAACTGAGAAAAGTGTTGTAATGTTTTATTCATGAGATCTCCATCATCATTAAATTGGGCAATGCTGAATAATTATGCTTTCACAGTTACCGGGGATAAATCATATGTAACCAATATTTTTATGGCAAAACATTTTGATTTATAATTATAAACATGTAGGTGAAATGCCCCTTTCTGTATGCTGTATTCAAGCTTTTTATGAGCCTTCTCTACACAAGTAAGGACTCGCAATACGTAATAAAAACTTAAGAGAGTTTATGATTTGGTTCACAGACATTTGTATGAACTTGGTTAAGTTGGTATGCAGGATCATTGGTATAAAAGGTAATTGGGATTACGCTCTATAATTTCAAATGTCCATGTACTAGAGACAATCCGAGAAAAAATATCAATGGCTCAACGAGAGTTTTAATATAATATCGCAACAGCTTGTTTTACATTCGTTGTAGAATAAACAACTTAAAACTATCTAAATATACATATTTTATAATTATGTTACATTTTTCTATATAATACAGAGCAAGAGCCGTTATAAATGCCACTCTATCAGTGAGTAAGTCACTATAATCAAACCAATCATTTATCAATGATTCAAATCATTTAGATTAATAAATACTTCGAATAGTGTAACATTTTGAGACGACTTTTTCTCAGCATATTGACAATGATAACGTTTGATCAGGACGTTTTTATTTCGTAGTCAGCATTCATTTCGATTCTTTGAGATCCAAACAACACTTGCAAACAGCTACTTGTTTCTGCCTTAAATGGGGATGTAACATCAATATATATCAATGCTACTTACTTTACACGAGCTAAATTAAATAATTCTCTATTTTGGCGAATATGCCGAAGCGTTTTAAAACGAGCGATATCATTGGCCAAAATATCCCCATCAAATCATGACGCACCAATGAAATGGCTGGATTTGACACACCCTAAACAGACGAAATGTGAGCGAAATAACCATGTGTGATATATGCAGAACAACGGAATGGGTCAGCAGTGGGTAACGACGATTTTTTTTCAGAGCATAACATAGGCTGATGCAATTAAACGATATTAGTCACAGCAACTTAATCAGGAATTTGAAAACAAAGAACATGTCCAGGGGCCAGAATCACTAACGATTTGGGTCTGAGTTTGTGGAAACCCTACATATCAACCGACTATCATAGTATTCCCTTTATGTCATATCTTTAATGTATTTTTTTTTTTTTGAAATATAAGAATAGTTATCTTTAAAACGAACGTTAACAATCGACTACAAACTATCTATTTCTTTCGCGTTATATTGCGCAAGTCGATTTGCCAATGCGCACTAGGCTTCAGCATATTACGGACTCGGAAAACACAGCGTATTATACGAAAATTCGGTCCGGTGTCCATATCATATGTTTATATCATGTACTAGTTTAGACGGAAATTTAACGGGTATGGAATAAAGAAACATCCTACCAATCTTTTTTATATTAAGGTCGCGCTCGATATCGCTCCTTGAGAAGGACTTCAATACCTCCATATCTTTTGCAATTCTAATCTGTTCCTTCTTGAAGTTCTCCTTGTATATCCCCAAGCCTATGTTGTCCAGCCACTCATCAACTGTTTTCTAAAATGCAATTTAATTAAGGATAAAAATTCGACATTTTGCATTTTATTGGGGTATGGTATGCAATGGGGCTGTTCAAAATGGGTGGAGTCCGAAGGAAATGAAAGAAATGCAAAATGTCGAATTAGGTTTAATATATGTTGCATTCATTTACAATCTATCACCCAAATCGCAATATGATTTTATGAAAAATTATTTATTGCTTTTATGTTCAAGGATGTTTTATTGCTCTTGTTTTTTGTTTTTGTTTTGTTTTGTTTTTTAAATTAGACAATCAAAATATATTTGTACCTTTACATCTATGCGTGTAGATCTTTTGTATTAAGAAGATATTGTCTAAATACTTCACTGCCCCCATAAATGACGCTGTCCGATTGGTTAAAAGTGGTCACGTGTACAAGAAAAATAACTCACCGGTACAAAGGCTTGAATTTCATAATCTGGAAGGCGCTTGATATTTTCCATAAAAAAACTTTTCAAGCCTGCACCTGGAAAAAGGGATTATGTTATTAACTGTGTTAGCTGTGTATGGTGAACACGGCATATTTCATTAAGGAAAAGTCTGTCAAATTGTGGTTAAAATCACTAAAAATGTTAATTCACCAAAGACATATTATACCACGATTTATTAATTAAAGTGAATAGCTCATGTTGGGTAAAAATAATTATGTAAATGTTATTATGAGTAATCTTCCTACGTTTAAATGTAGATTTCTTGACCAGTTTATTCAAGACGGGGCAAAATTACAGCATCTTAATTTAAAATTGTACCTTTTCCTTAAATTCAACAATTTCCTTAACTGTTTTATTCCACTGGTAAAAAGTGTTATATTAAGTGTATATTCTGCAATAAAAATATTGAACCTTTTTGAAAAATGAAAACACCATTTCAGAGAATTAGTTTTTTTCAAGAAATATAGCAATTCCAAATTATACACTTAAGTCAAAATATGTTTAAATTTTATAATGAAAATGTTTTAAAAAGTATTCATCTTTTTTGGCAATAATGTGATACTAAGAAAAATGTACATTGAAAAAAACACAATTGAGAGCATTTTAACGGATAATCATAAAACACAATGTTTTGGTTGATACGAACAAGTCTAATAAGTAATTTGCCTACATGAAATAAGATATTCAAACATGTTAGACTAAAGAAATTTCGAGAATTTTGGGCCAGGTTATGAGTTAGCTGGATTGCACATTTAAATAATTTGAATGGTTAACAGTAATTATAATATCAATACACATTTTGTCAAACAAAACCATATTATTGTTTTATATAATGGGCAATAGGTGCGTACGTGTAATGTGTCACGTCCCAGTATGTATAAATTTATGGAACTCTTTAATATCGAAAATGAAGCTATTTTGAAAAATGTAAGTGTTTATATTTTTCAAGCATTTGAATTAAGAAATACTACGTTGTATTCCATTTAATGTGTATAGGTTTGTTGCAATCGTCGTTAATTTGTTTGTTAAGAAGTACGTAGTGTTAGTGCACCTCTCTATACGTGTATAATTATGTATTTATTTATATTATTTATTTATATCAATTCTATTTCATAAATGTGTGTTTATTGTATATTGCTGCTTTTGTCGCCATTGTATATGTACATGTTTTGCCAGATGGGTCTATGACCTTCTTGGAAATAAATGTTCTGTTCTGTTCTGTTCTGTGTGAGTTTGTACGCATTTATGGGATAAATAATTAGGGGGACCAGAAATTATTTACTTCTATACCTTGTTAATCAATTTTCAATCTGTACTTTTTAAATGTGTTAGTAGTAATCAGAAACGTTACAGCCTGTTTGAACATTATATATCTGATTTGTATTACAAATGTTATGTGTTTTACAAGTATTTACCTCTTTTCACATATTGTATGTGTTGAGTGTAAAATAAAACTGAAACTGAACTACATCAGAAAGAAATGGTTTATCATAATTAGAACACTAGTAGTTGGAACTTAGAAAGCAATACTTACTTTTCACACCTACATCTTTTAATTCCTTTTCACTCATTCTGCTGATGAAAATAGTATTTTCGAATCCATGCTCCTTAAATCTCTTTACCAACTCATGTTGCCCCTATAAAAGTTGATGACCTCTTACATTTGAATATGTAAAAAGAATTTCGAAATTGCATCAAACAATATAAAAATTAAAAAGCTCTCAAATTAAAACAGAACAAGTGACAAGTTAATGTATCCGATGTATATTGACATTGTTAGTATGCCTGTATCAAATTGTTGATTGATCGGTCATTGATTTAACATATCTAATAGTCAGTAAGTAACCCACTTTCAATGATTGCAAAATTATATGGGGTCGACTTGCATCAAAATTAAAGATGCACTCTTATTCCCAAATAACATTTACCACAATTTTTTTTTAATACGAAAAATGATGAATAGATATGGAAAACAATGGCTCTTATGAAGAACACCAAATTAAATTTGAAAGATCGGTGCAGAAAACACAGTATTTCTACCTTATCAAACTAGACCACAGTAAATCTTTTAGTATTCACCAATCATTTTATATTTTTGCGTTTTCAGCTATTTAATACACGGTTACAATCTTGTTATCAGTTAATAATATATTCCATAAATGCATTATTTAGTATAAAGTTAAAGGTTTATCACTCAAAATTTATGTTTGTTATACATGTATATGTATTGATTTTGAATAAGAGTGTCACTTTAAACATGATTAAACGTTTAACATTATTGACAATGGCTTGACGAAATAGAAGCTTATTTGTACATCGGATACTTCATACCTAAAAGGAGTTTAAAACGAGCATGAATACGATCACTGATGTGTTTTATTGATAGGATCTCTGAGATAATATCCTTTGAGCACACCCTGTTACATGGTTTCGCATTTGTACTCTTGGGTACCTTTCCGAAACTACCCCAAACACATCATATAAATAAAACATGTTAAGGTTACGTTAATCTTAATTATATCAACTAACTGGAGTGTCCCTTGATTCTTTGGGAAGCCATTCCTCGACTGTCCGTACTTTGTTTTCAGTACCTTCCTCGTCGTCGCTGTTGTCGTCAAAAACTGCATTGAGATTTCCTAGACAACAAAAATAATACGAAAATAGGGTTTACTGGCTTAACCTTTCGATCCTCCTCAAAGTTTTCAAAAACTGCGTTTAAATATTCTTAACAGACGTTTATAATCACAAAAAGCTCATTTAATGGAAGATGAAACCACTGACAAACTTAAAAAAGAAAAGGTTGATTAAAACATGGCAGCTTGTCTTAACTTCTTTTTAACCTTGAAGCGTATATCAAATGCTCAGATAATTGAAAAGCCAATCTTTGTACTAAACAATGTAAATTATTGATATGCATGAAACATTTCATAGAAAAACTATTCAATAACACTAGTTTTATAAACATCTCGATAGTTTATGCTACACTCGTTAAACTCGAAAAAATATATTTTGAATCTTACCGGCTACGTTCGTTTCTTCGTTCAAATCGCCAACGATACCCATATCAAACCTCACAGATTTCCTATAAGTATGTCAATAACTGTTGTAGTTTTGTAAGCTAAACGTTTTCAAAGTTTTTATGTTTCAGTGGAGCAGTCACAAGAAGGGGATATACAGCTAATCAAATTTAAAACAACAGCATCTGTATAGTTTATACGCATTTCTTTTAGCTAGATTGTGACGAAAACTGACAGCTTATAGAAACACGCTCGAGTACGTTGCCTGGGCAGAAACAAGTACTGGTGTCTATTTCGAGAGGCCATGAGAAGGTACCCCTCTTGTGGATCGAACACATAACCTCTCGGGAGAGAGGCGGACACCTATACCACTAGACCACTCTCACTCTCTTCATATATCTGTATATTAGGTGTTTCACCATACGTGCTACAGTACATGCATTTATTGCAATGCACCGATACCACCGAGCAGACGATAAAGAGAATCACTGTTTAAACAAACATTGTATCAAAACAAGAACACACTCATAAAACATATAGGATCTGACACGAGTTGTCATTTAATACAAGATTTTATTAAACGAGTTTATGAAATTTGTTAGTAAGCGAGCCAGTTGGGGATTATTGAAATAAGAAATAGCCGTTTCACAGCATTTATAGATCAATATGTAATTTTAACTCTCATGATGCATTTCAATTTCATGGACGAGTTTAATAAAATTCTTGTATTAAATGACAACGGGTGTCAGATCTTTTTATCACATGCTTAAAACGGTGTTTTTATTACCAATTTAGTTCCACTTTCTGAACCGATTGTTTGACAGCCAAAGTACTCAGAGTAGAATGTCAACGATGCGCCATATAAATAGTTCCAAATTAAAATGACAAAAGTAACTAGCAGTTACCATGTTTTAATACTGATAAAGCGCTTAACAAGTCACAACTATAAAAATGTGTTGTAAAATATCCAACAACATGAATAACGAACGATTTTAACCAAAAAAAACAATAAGTACACAATTAGTGATGAAACGATTATCGAGTACAGTCGATAAATCGTCGCTGACAATGCTATGTCGGCGACAATCGATAGTGGTTGTACAAAATCGATGTCGCTAATGTTACTTCCGGTAACTACGTATTGTTTTTTTTTTGGTTTCTGATCAAAGTCCAGTAAATGTCAATTTTTCCTTCCGGTCAATTCTCGTTGAATTCATTTGAAGTTTAAAACTTAAGTTAAGTTATTAAAGACCGAAATGTACATACTGTTTGCAAAAAGCATAACTATAGCATCACACGTACTGATTCCAGGTTTAACCATTTCAATGATCATGACTATACTATGTATAAAGAATGTATTCCTTACTGATATTATGAACTTTCGATTATTGTCCGATTGTAAATCGAAATGCTTGGTCCGATTCGATTCGATTATCGATAGCAAATGGAGTCCGATTTTCAAACACTACTCATAATACAATAGGAACTACGAGACAAGCCAAGTAGCCAAAACGTCAACGATAACCATGTTTATAGACCCAAGATTGAAGGCCAAGCAATTACTGATCGAGATACACACTACGGCACAAAACAAACAAACACGAAGAGAACATTATGCATTCAAATATCTGTATTAATAAATGTATGAGATACCGCCTAGGAACATCCAGCTCAGCATCGAGATCGATTTGGGTATCAAATAGTAGGTGATTACTCAATTCATCTTCTTTCCCATACATTTTTAACGTGTCTAAGTATTTACTTAGTATATACCTCGTACCTAAAATCAGAGATCTTGAGAGATGTGGGCTGCTCTTCGTCTACCATTGACTGGGATTCCTGTGTCGTGGTTTGTCGACCCAATGACATTGTTCGCATTGTTGTCGTCTTTGTTTGTGGAAGCTCAGTTTGTGTGCTTGATGTTGCAGAAGTTAATTGCTTTTTAAAGCAGCAGCTGCAAAAAAAGAACATTGGTTGTTGTATACATTCTTGAATAGCGTTATTTCTGAATCCCCAAATATAACATTGTTTTTTTAGTGTAAGATCGCTATATATTTCACCGAGCTATATTTTACTAATTGCGTAGCCACGAGTGAAACATTTACTTTCGGTGTTTACGAGTTGAAATATATTGCGATCTTACACTGAAACAAACATCGTTTTCCTCTTTATGTTATATGCCTAAAAGGATGTAAAATAACATTTATAGATTTTCAGAAAATTGCGCCATTTTGTAATTCGGAAATGACGTCGTTGGAATTGGGTATCAGTCCTGTGCGCGCCGACGTTTGATTGGATTGTGAGAGCGGGCTTAATTTTCTAAACATTGTGGGCTTGGTGACCACAAACCAACCCCAAATGCACCCAGGCCTGGAATTGAACAATGGGTCTGGTTGAATGGTCAGATTTTAGAAATCCACCAAGTACATGCTTGCGATTCACAATAAAAAGAAAGCGTTAACTATATTTGAAGTAGCATTGACCTTGACAACACGTCACTATTTTATTTAAGTAACAGAAAACTATGACGTCATTTTTCCGATGACGTCATTTTTTTCAAAATATCTATTTCTGCCTGTCGATGTTTAAATCGAAAAAACAAAAAGTGTTCTTTTTATAAAAAAAAAACGACTTACATATTACATGTATATAGAAGACCTATTTATGTTTTTCGCGGTTCAAATACTAATGGCCTGTGAATTCTTTACGTACTTTGATAGCTTAAGAACAGGGCTGCTATTCAATATTTGTCTTAATTGGATCTAAGAACGATATTACTTACTGGATTACTTTTTATTAATAACTGACCGAAAGAGTGAATGAAGGCAATGATGTACTACAGTTGAATATTGAAAACCACTCCAGTTTTCTATACGTCCCAGGTCGATAATTTAGCGTTTATGTTATATAATATACGAGCTAACAAATAGTTTACTGTTTGCCTTTACAGAGCTTAATTTTCATTACAATTCTTAACTATCAAAACAGCAAAATGGCGTTGTTAAAATGATACATTTTTATATACGTGCTGCATTGCAACACATTATGTTTTTGTTGTGTACTTACAAGAAAAAGGATTTGAATGCCTTAGTCAGTGAATCTTGCCAGCTTTTGTTAACTTCCCGGACCGAGTGTGTTTTTACCTCTCGAGTACCTACATATTTTAAAACATAAAACAATATTAAAAGACAGCTAACGCACAAAATATAGCACAGATCAGTTCAATTTCAATTACTTAAGATAATGCTTAAAATTAGTGGCTAGTCTCTTAAACAATTCTCATTTGTAAAGAAATATATCATTTTACGTAGAAAGTATAGAAATAATTACCAAAATGCAACTGTCTGATGTTCGACATATTAAAAAGGATCACATGATGCTTATGTGATAAAGCGATCCAAGAAAGAAAAAGTTGTTAATGTAACAAAGAAACCCGGGACCTTGAATCTCGAGAGATAGTCTGAGATAAGTATGTGTAAGTTCACTATTTACAACTTGATATTTATTGCATAATAAAACATTAGCGGGCGATGTATTGTACGGATATAGTTAGTGATTTTCCAATTCATCATTTCGCCCACACATTCTAGCTTAGCCGTTTTTGTTACATTTAATACTTAAATTTCAGTTTTTACCTAATCCGTATGTGCAACATGACCGATTTTGACCAGATTGTTTCATTCTTATAATATGTTGTATGGTCTCTTTCTTATGGGAGTCTTTTGCGCAAGCCCAGTAGACGTATTTTTTTCTTGCATACCGGACGTGTGTTTCCGGTCATGTGACCAGTGCTGGAAAAACCATCTTACAAACCCCATGTAAGATGAGTCACGCGCAACAAGGCGCCACTTCTTATTTCATTTTTTGTATGGTTTATGAACAAAATATTATGCCATTTCAATAAAGCACAATCAAGTATATATGTTTGCAAGACTTTTAATTAAAATTGAACATAAATAATCGTTAAAAAACGCTAATTTTAGTTATTCAAAATTACTGCGCTCTATGACGTCGGTAAACAACGTCGCACGCGCTTTTTGTTGTAATTGTACAAAAGTTCGTTTTCAACGTCATTTTTTCCACAAATTGATAATTTAGGTATGCAAGAAAAAATATCAATCATGTTTTTAGTCCGGATCGAAAAATCCGACCCTCGGGCACGCTGCGTGGCCGGTAACTCGGCAAGCCTCGTTACCGGCTTACGCGCGTGCCCTCGGGTCGGATTTTTCGATCCGTACCAGACACACATGATAGATACTTATATTCTTATGGGAGTCTTTGCGCATGCCCAGTAGACGTATTTTTAACTATAATCCAGTTAAGATGCACAAGGATCAAGATTTAACAGACACACACAACACACAATACAAAAAGCACAGTTGCCTGACGTATCATATAAATATTAACTGCCTTGAGGGTGACAGTGCATATTGTCAACCTGAGGTTAATACCGTCTATCGAGGCGACTAAAATACCATATTCACTGACAGCTGCGAATCTTGCTTCCATTGCCAAGAATTGTCGGCTGGTAAACAAAGCGCTCAGACAATACAGACTTTAAGTAAAATACTATCAATTAATCCCGTATTCGTACCGTATTGCCAATTTCATATGTTCTATAGAAGTGAGGTTTTATAATAAGTGCCTTTTAAGGTTGCAATGCCAGTTTTATATAAATCATAATTTTTCACATACAAATCCAACATGGCGGCGTATTTGTAGCGTTTTTTCAATTTCATGACGTCAGAGGGTAACAGTGCGGCAGAGGGTGATAGTGCGGGGTGATGGACGAAAATATTGCCCTGGCGTTTTTACTATATGTTCCATAGAAGTGAGGTATAATAATAAAATATATTATTTATGTAAAGGGTACCGTCTATGAATGATCAGTGAACCAGGTGTTCACTTGGAGTTTTACGTGAGCCCGCAACCCGTACATATAAAGGTGTTTTCTACAGTTAGACAGTTGGCCCCTTAATGCAAGTACTTTATATAGTAAGACATACTTGAGGAATTTGGAGTGGCCCGATAAGGCAGGTGGCCTTTTAAAGCAGGTGACCGTTGAACCAGGTTTGACTGTACAGTCGAACCCCGTTGTCTCGAACCCACAGGTAGCGGCGAAACATCCAGAGCCTCGGAAAATTCGGGCCAAGTGGGAGTGCTTATATTCAGTTTAAAGAAATCAGTCCTTTACATCCAGGTCAGTGTCGTCCTATACATCCAGGTCAGTTTGCATATATAAGTATTAAACATGCACATAACATATACGTACCCCAAGATCGATCGGTGATGTTACTGATGCTGTAGATCATTAAGACGAGATAGCCAGCCGGGATACAGAGGAAAAACCAGACGCCGTGGAGTAGATAGACAAACTCCCAAAGATGTAAGATTCCAGTGATGAAAAATATGCCAACCATTATCCCGAGGTAAAGAGTTGTAATTGATATGGGGAAGCTTGCTTTATTGATAACTGAAAAGTAAAACAGTAAGCTCAGAAGTAGCATGCAGATACAGATATATATTAAGTTTATCGATATTAAATTGCGCAGAGTCATCTTTGAGCCTTTTTACAGACACACCCATGTTGTGATTTTTGTATATACAAAACATTTACATGTAGATTTTACAAATAAAACGTCAATAATAAATGATATCATACCAGTGTCACTGTCTTTGCTAAAGTCATTTGCAATCTGAACTGCAGCACCGACCATTACAGCCGACATGATTACAGCGTACAGGAATGTTAAAAGTTTTGCAACCTGAAAATAACGTAATGAGATTGTACATACTTATATGCTGTGTGTAATAGATGGCCTTTGCTGATTTGTATTTCGCCGTTTGCATTACCGAGCCTAAGACCTGCCTGAAACGCAGTAGGATCTGACCCACCGACATGCATAGCTGACATGATCACAGCGTATAGAAATGTTAACAGCTTCACAGCCTGAAAATGACATGACCGGAACGTGGTATATATGATGCGTGTTCTAGATAGGAATTGGCAGTTGCTTTAGTATTTAGGCGTTTGACCACAAGTACCGATTATCACAACTGACATTATCACAGCGTATATAAATGATAACAGCTATACAACAACCTGAAAATGACATGAACGGTGCTTTACACATATATTGAGTGCACCTTAAGTCTTGAGTGTACCGAAAATTGCTAATGCCCTTTGTAAAAGCAGAACAGGGGCCGTATTCAAGTATCTTAGTGAATATTTTCATCTTAGTGAAAAATTTCTAATTTTTGACAAGAATTATTTTAAATACCCTCTACTTTTCAACATATTTATTCATATGCATATATTGTTAAGACCATTTTCTTGCTTATTTCCATATTTTTGGTGGATAAACATTGTCCATTTTCTAAAAAACTAAATTAGAAAAAATGACAATTTTTCACTTAGATAAAAAAGGTTTCTAAGATGCTTATTGAATACGGCCCCTGACAACTAAATATGAGACAATTGCATCGTTCAATAGCTTATGCGTTAGTGCAACAGCGTTTGTGAATCAATAATTCAACGAAAACTACAGTGACAAGCCCAGTGGTCGAACATATTTACAACTCAACTTCCATTCCTTAAATGAACTACCTTTCGGCAATTGCGTTCATCAATCGATGAACGCAACATCTTCGGATATGTTCGGATCGCAATTCATTGCATAAAAATTTACATGAAAAATATTTATCTTGGTATTGTTTGTATTGTGTCAGAAGGACCCTTAAAGTATAAATCAACATTTTAGAAAGTGTTCATTTTTTAAATTTTAAATGTATAGTTGCCATAACTGTTTGAATTTTACGTTTAAAAGTGATTTTAAGTTGTTGATCTTTTCCCGCGATATTGTGACGGCATTTGAAAAAATGCTTTCGGTTACAGTCGGTTCGTTCTATTTACAGAATGGGTAGGAAAGGGTTACTGAAAGTTTTTTTTTTTAAATGAAATTAAGTATTTTTTAACAATTATTGATTGAAATAATGAACTATGAGTGTAAATATAAGTAATGAATTGCGGGTTTGATGTCATTATCGGGGATATGAACGCAATTGGGCTGGTCAAAGTACGCGTGGAATCCTTCGGACTCCACACACTTTGACCAGCTCAATTGCGTTCATACCCCGATAATGACATCAACCTCGCAATTCATTCCTTAAATAAACCCTGTTTAGAGACAAAAAGCATTGGCCTAAACGACAATGAACTACAGATACAAACGTATAAACACCACATACACAAATACAAACAGATCCAAATGATAGGATTACCGCCTTGGAACGGCCAGGGACACACAAGATCAATGGAACACGATTATACTTGGAGCTTAAACTAGTATGTATGGCCATAACCTCACACTTGTCCCAACTTTTATCAAAAATTACAATATTAAAAAAATATAAGCCTCATCAGAGCCAGTATCAACTTGAAAACAATGAAGAATAAAGGAAAAATAACATATAAACTTATAAAGTATTTTCAAGTACTCAAAGACCGGATACAAACATCACCTGCAAACGAATGAATCAAGCCGGAGCAACAGTGCTAGCTCTTAAAAGGTACGATCAAGTCATTCAAAATTAGTTCTTATTCAAAGGTGGTTCAGCAATTTATATCGGATCCAGAATAGGCGCGGTTGAATACTGGCTAACGTTCTAAATTTACTGTTATTTAATCAATTTAAATGAGTCATGTGTACAAACATAAATCATCTAACTAACGTTTAGCTGCGTTTTTGATGACGTCAACAGGCACGTAGCTGCGTATCCCACGGTAACAAGTACTTGTAGCACAACGCTGGTCGTAACGCCGATATTCCAAGAGTATTTGAGGCCACCTGTATACAAATAAAGAGTTGTGCTTGTAAAATAAGCTTACATGTGGTAATGGTCAACATTTTGTGCAAGAGTATTACAGCAGTTACTGAAAAACGACGTGTATACATTTGCACGTTTGATGCAGATTGTACTGAATTGTGTGGTCCATTATTCAAGGGTGTTATTTTCAAATTATCTCGCGCAATTATAGCCATATATACCGACCCATGTTCATCATCACAAAATTTGTTAACAATATAGATTAAATTACGGTGACATCCCGGTAGCTTAACTAACGAAACCCTTGTTAAGGTTAAGGCCGTTCAGACACTAAACGAGAGACACACGACTTCACAATACATATACATAAGCATATCTTAAGTAGTACACGTGTGGTTGACCACCATGCAATGGTCACCGAAACAGATGTGCATTGGGTTTAAACTAATTTATGATCACTCAACCTCACACGTGTTCTAATATATAGTCGAACCCTGTTGGCTCGAACTCCGAGGGACCGGCGGAAATAATTGGAGCCATCCAGTTACAGCCAACGAGGAAATCGAGCCAAGCGAGTTCGATCCAACGGGGTTCGAATTTATCTTCAAAAATGTTTATGTACGGCACACATGACGAAAAACGACCTTGGAATAAAACATTTATAGTTAGTAATGCTACAAGCTGTTTACTGACACACGCACGCACGCACGCACGCACGCACGCACGCACGCACGCACGCACGCACGCACGCACGCACGCACACACACACACACACACACATATAACGTACCGGTTACTACCAGGATAACTGAGCTTGGACTTATAAGAGTGGCACTCAATATGATCATCTGATACACTAGGAAAATGATTGACACACGGGGGTTCAACTTTGAGACTGAAAACATAAATGGGTTAAGCTGAAAGCCAGCGACTAAGCTTTTTTTAATAATTTCTCATATCTATATCTCAACTTATTACGCATGATTATTATCCTCAGAAATGAAATCGTATGGTACACATAATGTGTAACCTGGAAATATTATTTTAAAGCTAATTTGTCAGTAATTTAGTTTAAAACAACAACTCAATACGTTGTTTTATTTCATATCATAAAATGCACACGTGACATATTGCATTTAAATCTTTTCAAAAAACATTAGTTTAAACTTATTTTTATTGCAACGATTGTGAAAAACAACATTATAATAATCTCTTTCGTTGGCATGATCAAACGCGAGAGTGTGATCTTGTGTTTTGGGGGAAAACGGAGTACCCGGAAGACACCCACTTGTGACCACAAACCAAACTTACATAAGCCCGAGAATCGGGAAGCGTGTGCAAAAACCATTGCCATAATCGGACAACCTAAAATATAACACAAAAATATGCTTGGCCATAATGTTTTAATCGCTCGATCTGACTCACTGATGCTCCATTCCTTGATTAGAAGCATCAGGTTTGCTAATGTGGACGCAACCCAGCGACGCCTCTGTTTGAAGAACTCGTCGAAGTCTTCCGGACAATGCGTACTGTTCTCTGAAGCGGCGCAATATTCAATCCGCCAGCCACTTTGGACCTGAATTGGACATATTCCTAATAGCGTTATGGGTAATGACAGTAATTATTGGTTACAGTTTGGGGCCAATCCAAATATTTTTTTGGATTCTAATTTTATTGCCCGTGAACAGAATTATAAAAAAAGAAATATTCACCTACGGTCATATACGAAATTTCACATATTGCACTGTATATACGTTAACTTCAATTATTATACCTCACTTCTATAGAACATATATTTAAAACGCCAGGGCAATATTTTTGACTATCACCCCGCACTATCACCCTTTGCCGCACTGTTACCCTCTGACGTCATTATATTAAAAATGCCTCGGTCGACAGTATTTACCTCATATTGACAATACGCACTGTCACCCTCAAGGCAGTCAATATTTATATACTGTATACCTCACTATGTCTTAACTCACCAGAAGGGTACAGAACCATCTGTCTTCCCCCATATCTTTGGTGAGGAAGTCGAATGCGTGTTCCACATTCGTTGCATACTGAGGAAGGATATCCCTGATAGCTCGGCATCTGTACACACTGAAACATCCTGGTGAACAGAGAACTGACCCAATAACATGTTCCGCCGCCTGAAAAATAGTGTTGAATGATGAAGAAATTTTGTAAGTTCGTGTCAAAATAAACAAAATACTTCTTATCATCACGGCCAGCGTACGTTAGATAATACAGTATGTCACAAAATAGTAGGCAGAATTTCCATTTGAAACAATATTAAAGTGAAAACGCAAATTTTGCAAAATGATTTTTGAGAAATCGACTAGCTAGAAATAGGCTACATATGAAAAACAGCACACCAAAGTATAACGAGTGTCTTTAGAAATCAGTTGTTTATTGCGTTTTAAAACAATTGGAACCACATGAGTTGGCGTTTCCGACGGAGAAAAGATAAGCTCTTGTAAGCACTATTTGACTTTGTATACGCACAGGTGCAAAAGGGGATTGAACTCGTGCTATTCCGTTTAGTGTTGTATGATATATACGGTTTGGTGACATGCGACCCCGAACTCATGTGAAACCCGCATTGTGTTCATTTGTTTTCAGATTTCGATTTCGATTAAGCCTTTCGAGATGCTTTGACATTCTTAGAATACTATATTTCATAATTATTTGATGATAGACCGTTGTTAGGAGTGACCTGTCTAAAGCTGAAAACAATGCAGGTTTTGCATATATTTTATGTCACATGTCATTAAATCATATTGGTCATTCGGCACTACATAATTTAGCTTGAGTTCAATCCCTTCGTACCGGTGTGAGTACGGGCATATGTAGGATTCTCAGCCTTTAAAACCAGCAATTAGTGGTACTAAGAAAAATTTGATACCAGACATGACAACCGCTCCCAAGGGTGTATTGTTTGCCCTACACGTGAAATATAATTACCTTCTGAAACCAGTGACCGATCGCGTACTCGAAAACTTGGTACCACACTAGTGGACCGCTCCCAAGGGGATGGGTTCTGGCACACACCGCTCCGACTGTGTTATCTCGGGTCATGAGGTCAAGAAGGGCTTCAACAGAGTCAGGTGTGAACCGCACGTCTGCATCAGTTGTGAGGACAAAACAGTCTTCTTCCGATGCTTTACAAAAGTAAAGCATTACCATGACAATTGACAGAAAACAGTGATTATACTAATAAGAATATACAAATTATGAATTAAATATGATAGTGTTTTGTATTATTGGTGTATAAGCTATTCCCATATCATATGTGTTTCACCATTTCTATTTTATAAGCTGGTTTGAATCACTCTCGAATCCTCTATCTTGGTAGAAATCAGAAATTATTTCATTTTTAGAGGCCAAAGGAACATTCCCCTAGTGGTGTTCAAACCCATACACTCTTGGGTGAAAGACGGACACCTTAACTTAACCATTTGACCACTTTCACCCTCTCGCTTACCATTTTCGTCTTGTTTAAGGAGAAAGTCGAGCACATATGACATGTACATCACCTGACTCCACCTTTTCTTGTTCTTGACCTTGAAAAAAATCGAAGATTAAAGTGAAGATATTCTATCTGCTTCTGAATGTAATTTCACATAGAACCTTTCGGCTTTCACCCCTTAAAATGTAGCGATACGAGATAAGCATAATGGCTTAATAGCAACTACAGGGGTAAGTAACTAAACTATATGATAAACAATAAGTAACTAAACTATTTGATAAACAATAAGTAACTAAACTATATGATAAACAATAAGTAACTAAACTATATGATAAACAATAAGTAACTAAACTATATGACAAACAATAAGTAACTAAACTATATGGTAAACAATAAGTAACTAAACTATATGATAAACAATAAGTAACTAAACTATATGATAAACAATAAGTAACTAAACTATATGATAAACAATAGGTAACTAAACTATATGTTAAACAATAAGTAACTAAACTATATGATAAACAATGTATCAGTCATCATTTTTTCGAAAAGTTCTTATATTGATACATATGTATTGCTATAGAGACAATATGGACATGCATTCTAGAATGACATTAGAAAACCGTCATAGCTACTTTCCTATTGGCCAAATATATCTATAGAAAAAGAATGTTGTTCAATGTCAAACGTTTACATATGTTAACATGAAGGATAAACTGTGTTTTTCAAATGTCTAAACATTATATCCTTGCCTCATGTACCTTTGAACTTTTAGAGATGAAAACATTGACTTCTTTCAAAATGAAGGCTATTTCGGATATAATTTTAAGTCGAACAATGTGTATTTTTAAGTAGGCTATTTTTCCCATGAGTCATATGATCACTCTTTTAATTGGCTTAAAATGTAGGTTATGTTTTGTATTGATGGTCATCGTAGTCTCCATTTATTCAAAAATAGCTTAAAAATTAGTCAAATATGTCTTTTATTACACAGAAATATATAGGAAAGTTTAATGGTTGAGTGTAACTTTTAGACTAAGAAGCATTCAAGACAATACACAACATTAACAACGATATCAGTAAATGGAAAGTAATTGGGTATGTATGAATTTGCCACTACCAATTTATGAACACCACTACATTATTTAGCACCAAACACTTTTCCTCTTACAGCATATTTGTAACAATATATTGAATATGATTATACTACAAATTATATATTTAAGTAAAGATTACTGCATACTATAATCAAAGCTTAACAAACAAAACATTAACCTTTAGATTATCTTTAAGGTGGATTCGGAACACCATTCCTTTCCCGCTGTCTGCAGCTTTTAGTTTCCATGAAAATGAGATTCCGTACGGGGTGGCGTTTTTGGTACTGAATTCTGCTTCTACACCTACAATCGACAAGGTTTAAATCAAAGCAAATTACATGTGTAAAGCGTCTATAGCACAATGTTTTACTCACTAATTCATTGAGTTTTATATAATACCATTGGGACTTTTCTGTCCGATGTTTTGAAACCAATGCTTATTTAATAATGCTAATCACCATATGAATCTGGTATTGAAGAAGATGCTGGTACACTATTGAACAGGTCAGAGACAAGACATTATAACCGATGCTACTCAGGTAGTATGTCTGGAGAATATTACACTATTTACGTCGACAATCTAGAGATAACGGTGGTGTCGAAGATCATATACTGCTAATGTTTATACACTATTATACAATTTTTACGCCGTTTAAATGACGAGATTTACCGTCGGGGGAAAATATGTGCATTTAAACGCAAATACCCACGGGTGTAAATTTTAAAAAAAAGTCTGGATGTAGGGTAACTTTGACCACGTTTGTAGTTCATATAATACAAACGCAAAAAAAAATTCCCCAGGGGATTATTTTAATTTTTTCATGGTTTTACAGTACATAATTGACAAAACTAATCATTGGAAGGAAGTTGTTATAAAACATCTCTATTTATTGTATTTATTTATTTTTATGAAATTTATCGGCAGACTGTTCCTACAAAGGACTGAAATGTTTGCAATACAATGTTTATGCACACGTTTGGCTACTCATGTATCCGGTATGCGGTCTAGTACATTATATGCAACTACCTATTGTCTGGAGACGATACTGCTTGAACCACTGCTGCTAATATTAGGCTCCTACAATAGTGTACTGCTTTTTCACCGAGGCTACTCATGTACCAGATCTACATTCCAGTACAATGTTCAATCAACGTTGTTACTTCTCTTCTGATGTTCACACGTTAAAATCAGCAACAGAAATGAAAAATGCTTCTGATTCGCGCATTTTATACCCCGGGGACCACGAGGAATTAATTTATCCATTTCAATTCGGAATATCCCATTCCAATCACAGTTATTGACTCTGAGGAGCGGGAGGTCACCTTAATAACACAACGATATTAGCCAAAGGCCATCTTTTTGTATTTAAATGAGTTCCGTTTACCAAAATATTACTATCTGCTTCAAAACCTTGCATTAATTCTTATTAAGTCACAGCTCTCCATCTTATATTCGGCTAACAAACGTTGAGGCTAAATACAATTAATTGAACAACAAACTTGTAGCAATCACGGTACTAATTCGTTTCATAAAAAACAATATTGATCACAGTACTACATTAAGCTATTCGGCCATGTATTAAGCATACATTTGAAAAAAACATTCAGATTTTCAAATGTGCAAAACATTTTAATACTGATATAAGAATCAAGGTAACCTATTGCAATATTAGTAGATCAATACACTGACAATTTACACTCCACATTTTCATTTATAGCTACTGCGCTTGTTTCTGTAGTTCGCATTGTATTAATATTAAAAAGAACCACTTACCTAGCACTGTTTCAGCAAGTGAAACCAGCTGTAGTACAAACTCCGTTGGGTTTCTGTCCTTCACAGCTCCGTCAAAGAAAACGTGGGCCTCAAAGTGCCGGTTGCCTTTTGCTTGTGCGAGATTAAGTCCTTGTATAGACTCCAGAAGCTGTTTCATCTCATAATCAGCCTGCATATTTAGGTGTAAAAGAGCAGCTTGAATACTTAGGTGAATAAAGCAGTACGCATATTAAGGTGTAATAGAGAAACCTGGATAGTTCGGTGTAAAACGGCAGCCTGGATATTTATGTGTAAAAGTGTAACCTGGATAGTTAGGTGTGAATGAACAGGCTGAATAAAATGAATGTGTAAACGAGTATCCTGAATATTTAGGTGTAAAAAAGCAGCCTGGATATTCTGGTGTAAAAGAGCAACGTGCAGACTACGGTGTGAAAGAGTAACCTTAATATTTGAGTGTAAAATAACAGCCTGCATAATAAGATGTAACAAAACAACCTGATTATTTAGGTGTAAAAGTAATAATTCGGATTTAAACTTCTTTATCTGTTCATATAATTCGGTGTTACTTACATATCTTAAATATCAAGAACATGTCATACATGCAATAATCTTTGTAGGCTACTGGGTTTGTCATTGCAGTTTTAAATGTTTTATAAGTATGATTTTGTAAATTGAATGAGCCATCTCAACCAAACCGGAATAGCTGTTTTTACACTTATGATGTTGTTGTTTTCTTTGCTAGCAATAGATCTCTCTCCGGAAATGTATTCAAGCATTAGAGGAATGGCTGATAAACTTTGTCCAACAGAAGAACAAAAACAATAATTGTTAATTGAGTTACAATATTTAAGAATTTCAACATTTTAAATGAGAACCAATCGAAGAGTGGACGGTGATATCTACTTCGTTAATTGACGTCAATAAAACCCTTTTCGCTCTAATTTTTTGAAATGAAGGTCAATTTAAATGCGATTTATTAACTACTTTCATTTCATTACCTCTCTATACATTGTTGTACAAATAAAAATCTTTGACTGCTTTGCCTTTTCAATGGGGTTTTGATGATCTTCGTCGTGGTATTCATTCTTTCTGACCAGCATCAACCATTGCTCCAGCAAGGCAGAATTGTACATGGGTGTCCAAAATAGCTGCAATAATAAAAATACTTGGAAGATTTCGTATCAAGGTATACTGTTATGATACTGGGGCACGATTCGTTAAAGATGTTAGGCGTAAGTTGAACTCATTTTATTGTCATATTTTTGTTATTGAATTTCAATCAGTTTTTAAGTTGAACACAAAGTTGAGAATATGGAAACTAGTCTGTGATGTTTCTACGGATTTAAGGTTTTCTAAGTTCTACTAAGATCCTGCTCTGATTAAAGGTTTGTGTTCTATAAGCATATAATTATGTCAATCGGTGTCTAAAAAGGTTAAAAAATGTTAAAACACTTAGTATGTCACGTATAGTTTAATGTACATGCAATAGCCAAAAGCACTGAATTGTTCGTCGGTGTACAGAACAGCTGCAACAATTTAAGTATGGATGTAGAAGTTAAG